>NW_026970123.1:0-300000 GCF_028390025.1 Pseudophryne corroboree | reverse complement strand
GGGGTGTCATAAGCAAGTCATTAGAATACTTTCCTACTAAATTTATAAGACATAAGCATTCAATATTTGAGTAAACAAAGAGAAAATAAAGCTATCTATTGGGTTTCACTAAAAAGTCCATTGGAAGACTTGACTATTGTTGTTAAAAGACATAGGCATTCATAATATAGAGCCACAAACCACACTAGTACAATAAAAACATGATAACATGGGATTCAAACCAATGACAGTCTTAATTTGATAGTGCAAACCCAACACCTTACTAACTGTGCTAACCAGACTGTGCATACCAGACACACAATTTATCAGAGATTTAAGTGAATAAGCTACAGTGTCCACAGAACTAAACATAATATATTCAATGGGGTGTCATAAGCAAGTCATTAGAATACTTTCCTACTAAATTTATAAGACATAAGCATTCAATATTTGAGTAAACAAAGAGAAAATAAAGCTATTGGGTTTCACTAAAAAGTCCATTGGAAGACTTGACTATTGTTGTTAAAAGACATAGGCATTCATATTATAGAGCCACAAACCACACTAGTAAAATAAAAACATGATAACATGGTATTCGAACCAATGACAGTCTTAATTTGATAGTGCAAACCCAACACCTTACTAACTGTGCTAACCAGACCGTGCATACCAGACACACAATTTATCAGAGATTTAAGTGAATAAGCTACAGTGTCCAAGGTACTAAACATAATATATTCAATGGGGTGTCATAAGCAAGTCATTAGAATACTTTCCTACTAAATTTATAAGACATAAGCATTCAATATTGAGTAAACAAAGAGAAAATAAAGCTATCTATTGGGTTTCACTAAAAAGTCCATTGGAAGACTTGACTATTGTTGTTAAAAGACATAGGCATTCATATTATAGAGCCACAAACCACACTAGTAAAATAAAAACATGATAACATGGTATTTGAACCAATGACAGTCTTAATTTAATAGTGCAAACCCAACACCTTACTAACTGTGCTAACCAGACTGTGCATACCAGACATGCAATTTATCAGAGATTTAAGTGAATAAGCTACACAGTCCAAGGTACTAAACATAATATATTCTATGGGGTGTCATAAGCAAGTCATTAGAATACTTTCCTACTAAATTTATAAGACATAAGCATTCAATATTTGAGTAAACAAAGAGAAAATAAAGCTATCTATTGGGTTTCACTAAAAAGTCCATTGGAAGTCTTGACTATTGTTGTTAAAAGATACAGGCATTCATATTATAGAGCCACAAACCACACTAGTAAAATAGAAACATGATAACATGGGATTCGAACCAATGACAGTCTTAATTTGATAGTGCAAAGCCAACACCTTACTAACTGTGCTAACCAGACCGTACATACCAGACACACAATTTATCAGAGATTTAAGTGAATAAGCTACAGTGTCCACAGAACTAAACATAATATATTCAATGGGGTGTCATAAGCAAGTCATTAGAATACTTTCCTACTAAATTTATAAGACATAAGCATTCAATATTTGAGTAAACAAAGAGAAAATAAAGCTATCTATTGGGTTTCACTAAAAAGTCCATTGGAAGACTTGACTATTGTTGTTAAAAGACATAGGCATTCATATTATAGAGCCACAAACCACACTAGTAAAATAAAAACATGGGATTCGAACCAATGACAGTCTTAATTTGATTGTGCAAACCCAACACCTTACTAACTGTGCTAACCAGACTGTGCAAATCAGACATGCAATTTATCAGATATTTAAGTGAATAAGCTACAGTGTCCAAGGTACTAAACATAATATATTCTATGGGGTGTCATAAGCAAGTCATTAGAATACTTTCCTACTAAATTTATAAGACATAAGCATTCAATATTTGAGTAAACAAAGATAAAATAAAGCTATCTATTGGGTTTCACTAAAAAGTCCATTGGAAGACTTGACTATTGTTGTTAAAAGACATAGGCATTCATATTATAGAGCCACAAACCACACTAGTAAAATAAAAACATGGGATTCGAACCAATGACAGTCTTAATTTGATTGTGCAAACCCAACACCTTACTAACTGTGCTAACCAGACTGTGCATACCAGACATGCAATTTATCAGAGATGTAAGTGAATAAGCTACAGTGTCCAAGGTACTAAGCATAATATATTCTATGGGGTGTCATAAGCAAGTCATTAGAATACTTTCCTACTAAATTTATAAGACATAAGCATTCAATATTTGAGTAAACAAAGAGAAAATAAAGCTATCTATTGGGTTTCACTAAAAAGTCCATTGGAAGACTTGACTATTGTTGTTAAAAGACATAGGCATTCATATTATAGAGCCACAAACCACACTAGTAAAATAAAAACATGGAATTCGAACCAATGACAGTCTTAATTTGATTGTGCAAACCCAACACCTTACTAACTGTGCTAACCAGACTGTGCATACCAGACATGCAATTTATCAGAGATTTAAGTGAATAAGCTACAGTGTCCAAGGTACTAAACATAATATATTCTACGGGGTGTCATAAGCAAGTCATTAGAATACTTTCCTACTAAATTTATAAGATATAAGCATTCAATATTTGAGTAAACAAAGAGAAAATAAAGCTATCTATTGGGTTTCACTAAAAAGTCCATTGGAAGACTTGACTATTGTTGTTAAAAGACATAGGCATTCATAATATAGAGCCACAAACCACACTAGTACAATAAAAACATGATAACATGGGATTCAAACCAATGACAGTCTTAATTTGATAGTGCAAACCCAACACCTTACTAACTGTGCTAACCAGACTGTGCATACCAGACACACAATTTATCAGAGATTTAAGTGAATAAGCTACAGTGTCCACAGAACTAAACATAATATATTCAATGGGGTGTCATAAGCAAGTCATTAGAATACTTTCCTACTAAATTTATAAGACATAAGCATTCAATATTTGAGTAAACAAAGAGAAAATAAAGCTATTGGGTTTCACTAAAAAGTCCATTGGAAGACTTGACTATTGTTGTTAAAAGACATAGGCATTCATATTATAGAGCCACAAACCACACTAGTAAAATAAAAACATGATAACATGGTATTCGAACCAATGACAGTCTTAATTTGATAGTGCAAACCCAACACCTTACTAACAGTGCTAACCAGACCGTGCATACCAGACACACAATTTATCAGAGATTTAAGTGAATAAGCTACAGTGTCCACAGAACTAAACATAATATATTCAATGGGGTGTCATAAGCAAGTCATTAGAATACTTTCCTACTAAATTTATAAGACATAAGCATTCAATATTGAGTAAACAAAGAGAAAATAAAGCTATCTATTGGGTTTCACTAAAAAGTCCATTGGAAGACTTGACTATTGTTGTTAAAAGACATAGGCATTCATATTATAGAGCCACAAACCACACTAGTAAAATAAAAACATGATAACATGGTATATGAACCAATGACAGTCTTAATTTAATAGTGCAAACCCAACACCTTACTAACTGTGCTAACCAGACTGTGCATACCAGACATGCAATTTATCAGAGATTTAAGTGAATAAGCTACAGTGTCCAAGGTACTAAACATAATATATTCTATGGGGTGTCATAAGCAAGTCATTAGAATACTTTCCTACTAAATTTATAAGACATAAGCATTCAATATTTGAGTAAACAAAGAGAAAATAAAGCTATCTATTGGGTTTCACTAAAAAGTCCATTGGAAGTCTTGACTATTGTTGTTAAAAGATACAGGCATTCATATTATAGAGCCACAAACCACACTAGTAAAATAGAAACATGATAACATGGGATTCGAACCAATGACAGTCTTAATTTGATAGTGCAAAGCCAACACCTTACTAACTGTGCTAACCAGACCGTACATACCACACACACAATTTATCAGAGATTTAAGTGAATAAGCTACAGTGTCCACAGAACTAAACATAATATATTCAATGGGGTGTCATAAGCAAGTCATTAGAATACTTTCCTACTAAATTTATAAGACATAAGCATTCAATATTTGAGTAAACAAAGAGAAAATAAAGCTATCTATTGGGTTTCACTAAAAAGTCCATTGGAAGACTTGACTATTGTTGTTAAAAGACATAGGCATTCATATTATAGAGCCACAAACCACACTAGTAAAATAAAAACATGGGATTCGAACCAATGACAGTCTTAATTTGATTGTGCAAACCCAACACCTTACTAACTGTGCTAACCAGACTGTGCAAACCAGACATGCAATTTATCAGATATTTAAGTGAATAAGCTACAGTGTCCAAGGTACTAAACATAATATATTCTATGGGGTGTCATAAGCAAGTCATTAGAATACTTTCCTACTAAATTTATAAGACATAAGCATTCAATATTTGAGTAAACAAAGAGAAAATAAAGCTATCTATTGGGTTTCACTAAAAAGTCCATTGGAAGACTTGACTTTTGTTGTTAAAAGACATAGGCATTCATAATATAGAGCCACAAACCACACTAGTAAAATGAAAACATGATAACATAGGATTTGAACCAATGACAGTCTTAATTTGATAGTGCAAACCCAACACCTTACTAACTGTGCTAACCAGACTGTACATACCAGACATGCAATTTATCAGAGATTTAAGTGAATAAGCTACAGTGTCCAAGGTACTAAACATAATATATTCTATGGGGTGTCATAAGCAAGTCATTAGAATACTTTCCTACTAAATTTATAAGACATAAGCATTCAATATTTGAGTAAACAAAGATAAAATAAAGCTATCTATTGGGTTTCACTAAAAAGTCCATTGGAAGACTTGACTATTGTTGTTAAAAGACATAGGCATTCATATTATAGAGCCACAAACCACACTAGTAAAATAAAAACATGGGATTCGAACCAATGACAGTCTTAATTTGATTGTGCAAACCCAACACCTTACTAACTGTGCTAACCAGACTGTGCATACCAGACATGCAATTTATCAGAGATTTAAGTGAATAAGCTACAGTGTCCAAGGTACTAAACATAATATATTCTATGGGGTGTCATAAGCAAGTCATTAGAATACTTTCCTACTAAATTTATAAGACATAAGCATTCAATATTTGAGTAAACAAAGAGAAAATAAAGCTATCTATTGGGTTTCACTAAAAAGTCCATTGGAAGACTTGACTATTGTTGTTAAAAGACATAGGCATTCATATTATAGAGCCACAAACCACACTAGTAAAATAAAAACATGGAATTCGAACCAATGACAGTCTTAATTTGATTGTGCAAACCCAACACCTTACTAACTGTGCTAACCAGACTGTGCATACCAGACATGCAATTTATCAGAGATTTAAGTGAATAAGCTACAGTGTCCAAGGTACTAAACATAATATATTCTACGGGGTGTCATAAGCAAGTCATTAGAATACTTTCCTACTAAATTTATAAGATATAAGCATTCAATATTTGAGTAAACAAAGAGAAAATAAAGCTATCTGTTGGGTTTCACTAAAAAGTCCATTGGAAGACTTGACTATTGTTGTTAAAAGACATAGGCATTCATATTATAGAGCCACAAACCACACTAGTAAAATAAAAACATGATAACATGGGATTCGAACCAATGACAGTCTTAATTTTATAGTGCAAACCCAACACCTTACTAACTGTGCTAACCAGACTGTGCATACCAGACATGCAATTTATCAGAGATTTAAGTGAATAAGCTACAGTGTCCAAGGTACTAAACATAATATATTCTATGGGGTGTCATAAGCAAGTCATTAGAGTACTTTCCTACTACATTTATAAGACATAAGCATTCAATATTTGAGTAAACAAAGAGAAAATAAAGCTATCTATTGGGTTTCACTAAAAAGTCCATTGGAAGACTTGACTATTGTTGTTAAAAGACATAGGCATTCATATTATAGAGCCACAAACCACACTAGTAAAATAAAAACATGATAACATAGGATTTGAACCAATGACAGTCTTAATTTGATAGTGCAAACCCAACACCTTACTAACTGTGCTAACCAGACTGTACATACCAGACACATAATTTATCAGAGATTTAAGTTAATAAGCTACAGTGTCCAAGGTACTAAACATAATATATTCTATGGGGTGTCATAAGCAAGTCATTAGAATACTTTCCTACTAAATTTATAAGACATAAGCATTCAATATTTGAGTAAACAAAGAGAAAATAAAGCTATCTATTGGGTTTCACTAAAAAGTCCATTGGAAGACTTGACTATTGTTGTTAAAAGATATAGGCATTCATATTATAGAGCCACAAACCACACTAGGAAAATAGAAACATGATAACACGGGATTCGAACCAACGACAGTCTTAATTTGATAGTGCAAACCCAACACCTTACTAACTGTGCTAACCAGACCGTGCATACCAGACACACAATTTATCAGAGATTTAAGTGAATAAGCTACAGTGTCCACAGAACTAAACATAATATATTCAATGGGGTGTCATAAGCAAGTCATTAGAATACTTTCCTACTAAATTTATAAGACAATTGCATTCAATATTTGAGTAAACAAAGAGAAAATAAAGCTATCTATTGGGTTTCACTAAAAAGTCCATTGGAAGACTTGACTATTGTTGTTAAAAGACATAGGCATTCATATTATAGAGCCACAAACCACACTAGTAAAATAAAAACATGATAACATGGTATTCGAACCAATGACAGTCTTAATTTGATAGTGCAAACCCTACACCTTACTAACTGTGCTAACCAGACCGTGCATACCAGACAGACAATTTATCAGAGATTTAAGTGAATAAGCTACAGTGTCCACAGAACTAAACATAATATATTCAATGGGGTGTCATAAGCAAGTCATTAGAATACTTTCCTACTAAATTTATAAGACACAAGCATTCAATATTTGAGTAAACAAAGAGAAAATAAAGCTATCTATTGGGTTTCACTAAAAAGTCCATTGGAAGACATGACTATTGTTGTTAAAAGACATAGGCATTCATATTATAGAGCCACAAACCACACTAGTAAAATAAAAACATGTTAACATGGGATTCGAACCAATGACAGTCTTAATTTGATAGTGCAAACCCAACACCTTACTAACTGTGCTAACCAGACTGTGCATACCAGACACACAATTTATCAGAAATTTAAGTGAATAAGCTACAGTGTCCACGGAACTAAACATAATATATTCAATGGGGTGTCATAAGCAAGTCATTAGAATACTTTCCTACTAAATTTATAAGACATAAGCATTCAATATTTGAGTAAACAAAGAGAAAATAAAGCTATCTATTGGGTTTCACTAAAAAGTCCATTGGAAGACTTGACTATTGTTGTTAAAAGACATAGGCATTCATATTATAGAGCCACAAACCACACTAGTAAAATAAAAACATGGGATTCGAACCAATGACAGTCTTAATTTGATTGTGCAAACCCAACACCTTACTAACTGTGCTAACCAGACTGTGCAAACCAGACATGCAATTTATCAGATATTTAAGTGAATAAGCTACAGTGTCCAAGGTACTAAACATAATATATTCTATGGGGTGTCATAAGCAAGTCATTAGAATACTTTCCTACTAAATTTATAAGACATAAGCATTCAATATTTGAGTAAACAAAGAGAAAATAAAGCTATCTATTGGGTTTCACTAAAAAGTCCATTGGAAGACTTGACTTTTGTTGTTAAAAGACATAGGCATTCATAATATAGAGCCACAAACCACACTAGTAAAATGAAAACATGATAACATAGGATTTGAACCAATGACAGTCTTAATTTGATAGTGCAAACCCAACACCTTACTAACTGTGCTAACCAGACTGTACATACCAGACATGCAATTTATCAGAGATTTAAGTGAATAAGCTACAGTGTCCAAGGTACTAAACATAATATATTCTATGGGGTGTCATAAGCAAGTCATTAGAATACTTTCCTACTAAATTTATAAGACATAAGCATTCAATATTTGAGTAAACAAAGATAAAATAAAGCTATCTATTGGGTTTCACTAAAAAGTCCATTGGAAGACTTGACTATTGTTGTTAAAAGACATAGGCATTCATATTATAGAGCCACAAACCACACTAGTAAAATAAAAACATGGGATTCGAACCAATGACAGTCTTAATTTGATTGTGCAAACCCAACACCTTACTAACTGTGCTAACCAGACTGTGCATACCAGACATGCAATTTATCAGAGATTTAAGTGAATAAGCTACAGTGTCCAAGGTACTAAACATAATATATTCTATGGGGTGTCATAAGCAAGTCATTAGAATACTTTCCTACTAAATTTATAAGACATAAGCATTCAATATTTGAGTAAACAAAGAGAAAATAAAGCTATCTATTGGGTTTCACTAAAAAGTCCATTGGAAGACTTGACTATTGTTGTTAAAAGACATAGGCATTCATATTATAGAGCCACAAACCACACTAGTAAAATAAAAACATGGAATTCGAACCAATGACAGTCTTAATTTGATTGTGCAAACCCAACACCTTACTAACTGTGCTAACCAGACTGTGCATACCAGACATGCAATTTATCAGAGATTTAAGTGAATAAGCTACAGTGTCCAA
Source organism: Pseudophryne corroboree (assembly GCF_028390025.1). Lineage (NCBI taxonomy): Eukaryota > Metazoa > Chordata > Amphibia > Anura > Myobatrachidae > Pseudophryne > Pseudophryne corroboree. The sequence continues at coordinate 291,394 of NW_026970123.1, read as the reverse complement.
GGTACTAAACATAATATATTCTACGGGGTGTCATAAGCAAGTCATTAGAATACTTTCCTACTAAATTTATAAGATATAAGCATTCAATATTTGAGTAAACAAAGAGAAAATAAAGCTATCTGTTGGGTTTCACTAAAAAGTCCATTGGAAGACTTGACTATTGTTGTTAAAAGACATAGGCATTCATATTATAGAGCCACAAACCACACTAGTAAAATAAAAACATGATAACATGGGATTCGAACCAATGACAGTCTTAATTTTATAGTGCAAACCCAACACCTTACTAACTGTGCTAACCAGACTGTGCATACCAGACATGCAATTTATCAGAGATTTAAGTGAATAAGCTACAGTGTCCAAGGTACTAAACATAATATATTCTATGGGGTGTCATAAGCAAGTCATTAGAGTACTTTCCTACTACATTTATAAGACATAAGCATTCAATATTTGAGTAAACAAAGAGAAAATAAAGCTATCTATTGGGTTTCACTAAAAAGTCCATTGGAAGACTTGACTATTGTTGTTAAAAGACATAGGCATTCATATTATAGAGCCACAAACCACACTAGTAAAATAAAAACATGATAACATAGGATTTGAACCAATGACAGTCTTAATTTGATAGTGCAAACCCAACACCTTACTAACTGTGCTAACCAGACTGTACATACCAGACACAAAATTTATCAGAGATTTAAGTTAATAAGCTACAGTGTCCAAGGTACTAAACATAATATATTCTATGGGGTGTCATAAGCAAGTCATTAGAATACTTTCCTACTAAATTTATAAGACATAAGCATTCAATATTTGAGTAAACAAAGAGAAAATAAAGCTATCTATTGGGTTTCACTAAAAAGTCCATTGGAAGACTTGACTATTGTTGTTAAAAGATATAGGCATTCATATTATAGAGCCACAAACCACACTAGGAAAATAGAAACATGATAACACGGGATTCGAACCAACGACAGTCTTAATTTGATAGTGCAAACCCAACACCTTACTAACTGTGCTAACCAGACCGTGCATACCAGACACACAATTTATCAGAGATTTAAGTGAATAAGCTACAGTGTCCACAGAACTAAACATAATATATTCAATGGGGTGTCATAAGCAAGTCATTAGAATACTTTCCTACTAAATTTATAAGACAATTGCATTCAATATTTGAGTAAACAAAGAGAAAATAAAGCTATCTATTGGGTTTCACTAAAAAGTCCATTGGAAGACTTGACTATTGTTGTTAAAAGACATAGGCATTCATATTATAGAGCCACAAACCACACTAGTAAAATAAAAACATGATAACATGGTATTCGAACCAATGACAGTCTTAATTTGATAGTGCAAACCCTACACCTTACTAACTGTGCTAACCAGACCGTGCATACCAGACAGACAATTTATCAGAGATTTAAGTGAATAAGCTACAGTGTCCACAGAACTAAACATAATATATTCAATGGGGTGTCATAAGCAAGTCATTAGAATACTTTCCTACTAAATTTATAAGACACAAGCATTCAATATTTGAGTAAACAAAGAGAAAATAAAGCTATCTATTGGGTTTCACTAAAAAGTCCATTGGAAGACATGACTATTGTTGTTAAAAGACATAGGCATTCATATTATAGAGCCACAAACCACACTAGTAAAATAAAAACATGTTAACATGGGATTCGAACCAATGACAGTCTTAATTTGATAGTGCAAACCCAACACCTTACTAACTGTGCTAACCAGACTGTGCATACCAGACACACAATTTATCAGAAATTTAAGTGAATAAGCTACAGTGTCCACGGAACTAAACATAATATATTCAATGGGGTGTCATAAGCAAGTCATTAGAATACTTTCCTACTAAATTTATAAGACATAAGCATTCAATATTTGAGTAAACAAAGAGAAAATAAAGCTATCTATTGGGTTTCACTAAAAAGTCCATTGGAAGACTTGACTATTGTTGTTAAAAGACATAGGCATTCATATTATAGAGCCACAAACCACACTAGTAAAATAAAAACATGATAACATGGTATTTGAACCAATGACAGTCTTAATTTGATAGTGCAAACCCAACACCTTACTAACTGTGCTAACCAGTCTGTGCATACCAGACATGCAATTTATCAGAGATTTAAGTGAATAAGCTACACTGTCCAAGGTACTAAACATAATATATTCTATGGAGTGTCATAAGCAAGTCATTAGAATACTTTCCTACTAAATTTATAAGACATAAGCATTCAATATTTGAGTAAACAAAGAGAAAATAAAGCTATCTATTGGGTTTCACTAAAAAGTCCATTGGAAGACTTGACTATTGTTGTTAAAAGATATAGGCATTCATATTATAGAGCCACAAACCACACTAGTAAAATAGAAACATGATCACATGGGATTCAAACCAATGACAGTCTTAATTTGATAGTGCAAACCCAACACCTTACTAACTGTGCTTACCAGACCATACATACCAGACACACAATTTATCAGAGATTTAAGTGAATAAGCTACAGTGTCCACAGAACTAAACATAATATATTCAATGGGGTGTCATAAGCAAGTCATTAGAATACTTTCCTACTAAATTTATAAGACATAAGCATTCAATATTTGAGTAAACAAAGAGAAAATAAAGCTATCTATTGGGTTTCACTAAAAAGTCCATTGGAAGACTTGACTATTGTTGTTAAAAGACATAGGCATTCATATTATAGAGCCACAAACCACACTAGTAAAATAAAAACATGATAACATGGGATTCGAACCAATGACAGTCTTAATTTGATAGTGCAAACCCAACACCTTACTAACTGTGCTAACCAGACTGTGCATACAAGACATGCAATTTATGAGATATTTAAGTGAATAAGCTACAGTGTCCAAGGTACTAAACATAATATATTCTATGGGGTGTCATAAGCAAGTCATTAGAATACTTTCCTACATAATTTATAAGACATAAGCATTCAATATTTGAGTAAACAAAGAGAAAATAAAGCTATCTATTGGGTTTCACTAAAAAGTCCATTGGAAGACTTGACTATTGTTGTTAAAAGACATAGGCATTCATAATATAGAGCCACAAACCACACTAGTAAAATAAAAACATGATAACATGGGATTCGAACCAATGACAGTCTTAATTTGATAGTGCAAACCCTACACCTTACTAACTGTGCTAACCAGACTGTGCATACCAGACACATAATTTATCAGAGATTTAAGTGAATAAGCTACAGTGTCCAAGGTACTAAACATAATATATTCTATGGGGTGTCATAAGCAAGTCATTAGAATACTTTCCTACTAAATTTATAAGACATAAGCATTCAATATTTGAGTAAACAAAGAGAAAATAAAGCTATCTATTGGGTTTCACTAAAAAGTCCATTGGAAGACATGACTATTGTTGTTAAAAGACATAGGCATTCATATTATAGAGCCACAAACCACACTAGTAAAATAAAAACATGTTAACATGGGATTCGAACCAATGACAGTCTTAATTTGATAGTGCAAACCCAACACCTTACTAACTGTGCTAACCAGACTGTGCATACCAGACACACAATTTATCAGAAATTTAAGTGAATAAGCTACAGTGTCCACGGAACTAAACATAATATATTCAATGGGGTGTCATAAGCAAGTCATTAGAATACTTTCCTACTAAATTTATAAGACATAAGCATTCAATATTTGAGTAAACAAAGAGAAAATAAAGCTATCTATTGGGTTTCACTAAAAAGTCCATTGGAAGACTTGACTATTGTTGTTAAAAGACATAGGCATTCATAATATAGAGCCACAAACCACACTAGTAAAATAAAAACATGATAACATGGGATTCGAACCAATGACAGTCTTAATTTGATAGTGCAAACCCAACACCTTACTAACTGTGCTAACCAGACTGTGCATACCAGACACATAATTTATCAGATATTTAAGTGAATAAGCTACAGTGTCCAAGGTACTAAACATAATATATTCTATGGGGTGTCATAAGCAAGTCATTAGAATACTTTCCTACTAAATTTATAAGACATAAGCATTCAATATTTGAGTAAACAAAAAGAAAATAAAGCTATCTATAGGGTTTCACTAAAAAGTCCATTGGAAGACTTGACTATTGTTGTTAAAAGACATAGGCATTCATATTATAGAGCCACAAACCACACTAGTAAAATAAAAACATGATAACATGGTATTCGAACCAATGACAGTCTTAATTTGATAGTGCAAACCCAACACCTTACTAACTGTGCTAACCTGACTGTGCATACCAGACATGCAATTTATCAGAGATTTAAGTGAATAAGCTACAGTGTCCAAGGTACTAAACATAATATATTCTATGGGGTGTCATAAGCAAGTCATTAGAATACTTTCCTACTACATTTATAAGACATAAGCATTCAATATTTGAGTAAACAAAGAGAAAATAAAGCTATCTATTGGGTTTCACTAAAAAGTCCATTGGAAGACTTGACTATTGTTGTTAAAAGACATAGGCATTCATATTATAGAGCCACAAACCACACTAGTAAAATAAAAACATGATAACATGGGATTTGAACCAATGACAGTCTTAATTTGATAGTGCAAACCCAACACCTTACTAACTGTGCTAACCAGACTGTGCATACAAGACATGCAATTTATGAGATATTTAAGTGAATAAGCTACAGTGTCCAAGGTACTAAACATAATATATTCTATTGGGTGTCATAAGCAAGTCATTAGAATACTTTCCTACTAAATTTATAAGACATAAGCATTCAATATTTGAGTAAACAAAGAGAAAATAAAGCTATCTATTGGGTTTCACTAAAAAGTCCATTGGAAGACTTGACTATTGTTGTTAAAAGACATAGGCATTCATAATATAGAGCCACAAACCACACTAGTAAAATAAAAACATGATAACATGGGATTCGAACAAATGACAGTCTTAATTTGATAGTGCAAACCCAACACCTTACTAACTGTGCTAACCAGACTGTGCATACCAGACACATAATTTATCAGAGATTTAAGTGAATAAGCTACAGTGTCCAAGGTACTAAACATAATATATTCTATGGGGTGTCATAAGCAAGTCATTAGAATACTTTCCTACTAAATTTATAAGACATAAGCATTCAATATTTGAGTAAACAAAGAGAAAATAAAGCTATCTATTGGGTTTCACTAAAAAGTCCATTGGAAGACTTGACTATTGTTGTTAAAAGATATAGGCATTCATATTATAGAGCCACAAACCACACTAGTAAAATAGAAACATGATAACATGGGATTCGAACCAACGACAGTCTTAACTTGATAGTACAAACCCAACAACTTACTAACTGTGCTAACCAGACCGTGCATACCAGACACACAATTTATCAGAGATTTAAGTGAATAAGCTACAGTGTCCACAGAACTAAACATAATATATTCAATGGGGTGTCATAAGCAAGTCATTAGAATACTTTCCTACTAAATTTATAAGACATAAGCATTCAATATTTGAGTAAACAAAGAGAAAATAAAGCTATCTATTGGGTTTCACTAAAAAGTCCATTGGAAGACTTGACTATTGTTGTTAAAAGACATAGGCATTCATATTATAGAGCCACAAACCACACTAGTAAAATAAAAACATGATAACATGGTATTCGAACCAATGACAGTCTTAATTTGATAGTGCAAACCCAACACCTTACTAACTGTGCTAACCAGACTGTGCATACCAGACATGCAATTTATCAGATATTTAAGTGAATAAGCTACAGTGTCCAAGTTACTAAACATAATATATTCAATGGGGTGTCATAAGCAAGTCATTAGAATACTTTCCTACTAAATTTATAAGACATAAGCATTCAATATTTGAGTAAACAAAGAGAAAATAAAGCTATCTATTGGGTTTCACTAAAAAGTCCATTGGAAGACTTGACTATTGTTGTTAAAAGACATAGGCATTCATAATATAGAGCCACAAACCACACTAGTAAAATAAAAACATGATAACATAGGATTTGAACCAATGACAGTCTTAATTTGATAGTGCAAACCCAACACCTTACTAACTGTGCTAACCAGACTGTGCATACCAGACACAAAATGTATCAGAGATTTAAGTGAATAAGCTACAGTGTCCAAGGTACTAAACATAATATATTCTATGGGGTGTCATAAGCAAGTCATTAGAATACTTTCCTACTAAAAATATAAGACATAAGCATTCAATATTTGAGTAAACAAAGAGAAAATAAAGCTATCTATTGGGTTTCACTAAAAAGTCCATTGGAAAACTTGACTATTGTTGTTAAAAGATATAGGCATTCATATTATAGAGCCACAAACCACACTAGTAAAATAAAAACATGATAACATGGTATTCGAACCAATGACAGTCTTAATTTGATAGTGCAAACCCAACACCTTTCTAACTGTGCTAACCAGACTGTGCATACCAGACATGCAATTTATCAGAGATTTAAGTGAATAAGCTACAGTGTCCAAGGTACTAAACATAATATATTCTATGGGGTGTCATAAGCAAGTCATTAGAATACTTTCCTACTACATTTATAAGACATAAGCATTCAATATTTGAGTAAACAAAGAGAAAATAAAGCTATCTATTGGGTTTCACTAAAAAGTCCATTGGAAGACTTGACTATTGTTGTTAAAAGACATAGGCATTCATATTATAGAGCCACAAACCACACTAGTAAAATAAAAACATGATAACATGGGATTCGAACCAATGACAGTCTTAATTTGATAGTGCAAACCCAACACCTTACTAACTGTGCTAACCAGACTGTGCATACAAGACATGCAATTTATGAGATATTTAAGTGAATAAGCTACAGTGTCCAAGGTACTAAACATAATATATTCTATGGGGTGTCATAAGCAAGTCATTAGAATACTTTCCTACTAAATTTATAAGACATAAGCATTCAATATTTGAGTAAACAAAGAGAAAATAAAGCTATCTATTGGGTTTCACTAAAAAGTCCATTGGAAGACTTGACTATTGTTGTTAAAAGACATAGGCATTCATAATATAGAGCCACAAACCACACTAGTAAAATAAAAACATGATAACATAGGATTTGAACCAATGACAGTCTTAATTTGATAGTGCAAACCCAACACCTTACTAACTGTGCTAACCAGACTGTGCATACCAGACACAAAATGTATCAGAGATTTAAGTGAATAAGCTACAGTGTCCAAGGTACTAAACATAATATATTCTATGGGGTGTCATAAGCAAGTCATTAGAATACTTTCCTACTAAATTTATAAGACATAAGCATTCAATATTTGAGTAAACAAAGAGAAAATAAAGCTATCTATTGGGTTTCACTAAAAAGTCCATTGGAAAACTTGACTATTGTTGTTAAAAGATATAGGCATTCATATTATAGAGCCACAAACCACACTAGTAAAATAAAAACATGATAACATGGTATTCGAACCAATGACAGTCTTAATTTGATAGTGCAAACCCAACACCTTACTAACTGTGCTAACCAGACTGTGCATACCAGACATGCAATTTATCAGAGATTTAAGTGAATAAGCTACAGTGTCCAAGGTACTAAACATAATATATTCTATGGGGTGTCATAAGCAAGTCATTAGAATACTTTCCTACTACATTTATAAGACATAAGCATTCAATATTTGAGTAAACAAAGAGAAAATAAAGCTATCTATTGGGTTTCACTAAAAAGTCCATTGGAAGACTTGACTATTGTTGTTAAAAGACATAGGCATTCATATTATAGAGCCACAAACCACACTAGTAAAATAAAAACATGATAACATAGGATTTGAACCAATGACAGTCTTAATTTGATAGTGCAAACCCAACACCTTACTAACTGTGCTAACCAGACTGTGCATACAAGACATGCAATTTATGAGATATTTAAGTGAATAAGCTACAGTGTCCAAGGTACTAAACATAATATATTCTATGGGGTGTCATAAGCAAGTCATTAGAATACTTTCCTACTAAATTTATAAGACATAAGCATTCAATATTTGAGTAAACAAAGAGAAAATAAAGCTATCTATTGGGTTTCACTAAAAAGTCCATTGGAAGACTTGACTATTGTTGTTAAAAGACATAGGCATTCATAATATAGAGCCACAAACCACACTAGTACAATAAAAACATGATAACATGGGATTCAAACCAATGACAGTCTTAATTTGATAGTGCAAACCCAACACCTTACTAACTGTGCTAACCAGACTGTGCATACCAGACATGCAATTTATCAGAGATTTAAGTGAATAAGCTACAGTGTCCAAGGTACTAAACATAATATATTCTATGGGGTGTCATAAGCAAGTCATTAGAATACTTTCCTACTACATTTATAAGACATAAGCATTCAATATTTGAGTAAACAAAGAGAAAATAAAGCTATCTATTGGGTTTCACTAAAAAGTCCATTGGAAGACTTGACTATTGTTGTTAAAAGACATAGGCATTCATATTATAGAGCCACAAACCACACTAGTAAAATAAAAACATGATAACATGGGATTCGAACCAATGACAGTCTTAATCTGATAGTGCAAACCCAACACCTTACTAACTGTGCTAACCAGACTGTGCATACAAGACATGCAATTTATGAGATATTTAAGTGAATAAGCTACAGTGTCCAAGGTACTAAACATAATATATTCTATGGGGTGTCATAAGCAAGTCATTAGAATACTTTCCTACTAAATTTATAAGACATAAGCATTCAATATTTGAGTAAACAAAGAGAAAATAAAGCTATCTATTGGGTTTCACTAAAAAGTCCATTGGAAGACTTGACTATTGTTGTTAAAAGACATAGGCATTCATAATATAGAGCCACAAACCACACTAGTACAATAAAAACATGATAACATGGGATTCAAACCAATGACAGTCTTAATTTGATAGTGCAAACCCAACACCTTACTAACTGTGCTAACCAGACTGTGCATACCAGACACACAATTTATCAGAGATTTAAGTGAATAAGCTACAGTGTCCACAGAACTAAACATAATATATTCAATGGGGTGTCATAAGCAAGTCATTAGAATACTTTCCTACTAAATTTATAAGACATAAGCATTCAATATTTGAGTAAACAAAGAGAAAATAAAGCTATTGGGTTTCACTAAAAAGTCCATTGGAAGACTTGACTATTGTTGTTAAAAGACATAGGCATTCATATTATAGAGCCACAAACCACACTAGTAAAATAAAAACATGGTATTCGAACCAATGACAGTCTTAATTTGATAGTGCAAACCCAACACCTTACTAACTGTGCTAACCAGACCGTGCATACCAGACACACAATTTATCAGAGATTTAAGTGAATAAGCTACAGTGTCCAAGGTACTAAACATAATATATTCAATGGGGTGTCATAAGCAAGTCATTAGAATACTTTCCTACTAAATTTATAAGACATAAGCATTCAATATTGAGTAAACAAAGAGAAAATAAAGCTATCTATTGGGTTTCACTAAAAAGTCCATTGGAAGACTTGACTATTGTTGTTAAAAGACATAGGCATTCATATTATAGAGCCACAAACCACACTAGTAAAATAAAAACATGATAACATGGTATTTGAACCAATGACAGTCTTAATTTAATAGTGCAAACCCAACACCTTACTAACTGTGCTAACCAGACTGTGCATACCAGACATGCAATTTATCAGAGATTTAAGTGAATAAGCTACACAGTCCAAGGTACTAAACATAATATATTCTATGGGGTGTCATAAGCAAGTCATTAGAATACTTTCCTACTAAATTTATAAGACATAAGCATTCAATATTTGAGTAAACAAAGAGAAAATAAAGCTATCTATTGGGTTTCACTAAAAAGTCCATTGGAAGTCTTGACTATTGTTGTTAAAAGATACAGGCATTCATATTATAGAGCCACAAACCACACTAGTAACATAGAAACATGATAACATGGGATTCGAACCAATGACAGTCTTAATTTGATAGTGCAAAGCCAACACCTTACTAACTGTGCTAACCAGACCGTACATACCAGACACACAATTTATCAGAGATTTAAGTGAATAAGCTACAGTGTCCACAGAACTAAACATAATATATTCAATGGGGTGTCATAAGCAAGTCATTAGAATACTTTCCTACTAAATTTATAAGACATAAGCATTCAATATTTGAGTAAACAAAGAGAAAATAAAGCTATCTATTGGGTTTCACTAAAAAGTCCATTGGAAGACTTGACTATTGTTGTTAAAAGACATAGGCATTCATATTATAGAGCCACAAACCACACTAGTAAAATAAAAACATGGGATTCGAACCAATGACAGTCTTAATTTGATTGTGCAAACCCAACACCTTACTAACTGTGCTAACCAGACTGTGCAAACCAGACATGCAATTTATCAGATATTTAAGTGAATAAGCTACAGTGTCCAAGGTACTAAACATAATATATTCTACGGGGTGTCATAAGCAAGTCATTAGAATACTTTCCTACTAAATTTATAAGATATAAGCATTCAATATTTGAGTAAACAAAGAGAAAATAAAGCTATCTATTGGGTTTCACTAAAAAGTCCATTGGAAGACTTGACTATTGTTGTTAAAAGACATAGGCATTCATAATATAGAGCCACAAACCACACTAGTACAATAAAAACATGATAACATGGGATTCAAACCAATGACAGTCTTAATTTGATAGTGCAAACCCAACACCTTACTAACTGTGCTAACCAGACTGTGCATACCAGACACACAATTTATCAGAGATTTAAGTGAATAAGCTACAGTGTCCACAGAACTAAACATAATATATTCAATGGGGTGTCATAAGCAAGTCATTAGAATACTTTCCTACTAAATTTATAAGACATAAGCATTCAATATTTGAGTAAACAAAGAGAAAATAAAGCTATTGGGTTTCACTAAAAAGTCCATTGGAAGACTTGACTATTGTTGTTAAAAGACATAGGCATTCATATTATAGAGCCACAAACCACACTAGTAAAATAAAAACATGATAACATGGTATTCGAACCAATGACAGTCTTAATTTGATAGTGCAAACCCAACACCTTACTAACTGTGCTAACCAGACCGTGCATACCAGACACACAATTTATCAGAGATTTAAGTGAATAAGCTACAGTGTCCACAGAACTAAACATAATATATTCAATGGGGTGTCATAAGCAAGTCATTAGAATACTTTCCTACTAAATTTATAAGACATAAGCATTCAATATTGAGTAAACAAAGAGAAAATAAAGCTATCTATTGGGTTTCACTAAAAAGTCCATTGGAAGACTTGACTATTGTTGTTAAAAGACATAGGCATTCATATTATAGAGCCACAAACCACACTAGTAAAATAAAAACATGATAACATGGTATTTGAACCAATGACAGTCTTAATTTAATAGTGCAAACCCAACACCTTACTAACTGTGCTAACCAGACTGTGCATACCAGACATGCAATTTATCAGAGATTTAAGTGAATAAGCTACACAGTCCAAGGTACTAAACATAATATATTCTATGGGGTGTCATAAGCAAGTCATTAGAATACTTTCCTACTAAATTTATAAGACATAAGCATTCAATATTTGAGTAAACAAAGAGAAAATAAAGCTATCTATTGGGTTTCACTAAAAAGTCCATTGGAAGTCTTGACTATTGTTGTTAAAAGATACAGGCATTCATATTATAGAGCCACAAACCACACTAGTAAAATAGAAACATGATAACATGGGATTCGAACCAATGACAGTCTTAATTTGATAGTGCAAAGCCAACACCTTACTAACTGTGCTAACCAGACCGTACATACCAGACACACAATTTATCAGAGATTTAAGTGAATAAGCTACAGTGTCCACAGAACTAAACATAATATATTCAATGGGGTGTCATAAGCAAGTCATTAGAATACTTTCCTACTAAATTTATAAGACATAAGCATTCAATATTTGAGTAAACAAAGAGAAAATAAAGCTATCTATTGGGTTTCACTAAAAAGTCCATTGGAAGACTTGACTATTGTTGTTAAAAGACATAGGCATTCATATTATAGAGCCACAAACCACACTAGTAAAATAAAAACATGGGATTCGAACCAATGACAGTCTTAATTTGATTGTGCAAACCCAACACCTTACTAACTGTGCTAACCAGACTGTGCAAACCAGACATACAATTTATCAGATATTTAAGTGAATAAGCTACAGTGTCCAATGTACTAAACATAATATATTCTATGGGGTGTCATAAGCAAGTCATTAGAATACTTTCCTACTAAATTTATAAGACATAAGCATTCAATATTTGAGTAAACAAAGAGAAAATAAAGCTATCTATTGGGTTTCACTAAAAAGTCCATTGGAAGACTTGACTTTTGTTGTTAAAAGACATAGGCATTCATAATATAGAGCCACAAACCACACTAGTAAAATGAAAACATGATAACATAGGATTTGAACCAATGACAGTCTTAATTTGATAGTGCAAACCCAACACCTTACTAACTGTGCTAACCAGACTGTACATACCAGACATGCAATTTATCAGAGATTTAAGTGAATAAGCTACAGTGTCCAAGGTACTAAACATAATATATTCTATGGGGTGTCATAAGCAAGTCATTAGAATACTTTCCTACTAAATTTATAAGACATAAGCATTCAATATTTGAGTAAACAAAGATAAAATAAAGCTATCTATTGGGTTTCACTAAAAAGTCCATTGGAAGACTTGACTATTGTTGTTAAAAGACATAGGCATTCATATTATAGAGCCACAAACCACACTAGTAAAATAAAAACATGGGATTCGAACCAATGACAGTCTTAATTTGATTGTGCAAACCCAACACCTTACTAACTGTGCTAACCAGACTGTGCATACCAGACATGCAATTTATCAGAGATTTAAGTGAATAAGCTACAGTGTCCAAGGTACTAAACATAATATATTCTATGGGGTGTCATAAGCAAGTCATTAGAATACTTTCCTACTAAATTTATAAGACATAAGCATTCAATATTTGAGTAAACAAAGAGAAAATAAAGCTATCTATTGGGTTTCACTAAAAAGTCCATTGGAAGACTTGACTATTGTTGTTAAAAGACATAGGCATTCATAATATAGAGCCACAAACCACACTAGTACAATAAAAACATGATAACATGGGATTCAAACCAATGACAGTCTTAATTTGATAGTGCAAACCCAACACCTTACTAACTGTGCTAACCAGACTGTGCATACCAGACATGCAATTTATCAGAGATTTAAGTGAATAAGCTACAGTGTCCAAGGTACTAAACATAATATATTCTATGGGGTGTCATAAGCAAGTCATTAGAATACTTTCCTACTACATTTATAAGACATAAGCATTCAATATTTGAGTAAACAAAGAGAAAATAAAGCTATCTATTGGGTTTCACTAAAAAGTCCATTGGAAGACTTGACTATTGTTGTTAAAAGACATAGGCATTCATATTATAGAGCCACAAACCACACTAGTAAAATAAAAACATGATAACATGGGATTCGAACCAATGACAGTCTTAATTTGATAGTGCAAACCCAACACCTTACTAACTGTGCTAACCAGACTGTGCATACAAGACATGCAATTTATGAGATATTTAAGTGAATAAGCTACAGTGTCCAAGGTACTAAACATAATATATTCTATGGGGTGTCATAAGCAAGTCATTAGAATACTTTCCTACTAAATTTATAAGACATAAGCATTCAATATTTGAGTAAACAAAGAGAAAATAAAGCTATCTATTGGGTTTCACTAAAAAGTCCATTGGAAGACTTGACTATTGTTGTTAAAAGACATAGGCATTCATAATATAGAGCCACAAACCACACTAGTACAATAAAAACATGATAACATGGGATTCAAACCAATGACAGTCTTAATTTGATAGTGCAAACCCAACACCTTACTAACTGTGCTAACCAGACCGTACATACCAGACACACAATTTATCAGAGATTTAAGTGAATAAGCTACAGTGTCCACAGAACTAAACATAATATATTCAATGGGGTGTCATAAGCAAGTCATTAGAATACTTTCCTACTAAATTTATAAGACATAAGCATTCAATATTTGAGTAAACAAAGAGAAAATAAAGCTATTGGGTTTCACTAAAAAGTCCATTGGAAGACTTGACTATTGTTGTTAAAAGACATAGGCATTCATATTATAGAGCCACAAACCACACTAGTAAAATAAAAACATGATAACATGGTATTCGAACCAATGACAGTCTTAATTTGATAGTGCAAACCCAACACCTTACTAACTGTGCTAACCAGACCGTGCATACCAGACACACAATTTATCAGAGATTTAAGTGAATAAGCTACAGTGTCCAAGGTACTAAACATAATATATTCAATGGGGTGTCATAAGCAAGTCATTAGAATACTTTCCTACTAAATTTATAAGACATAAGCATTCAATATTTGAGTAAACAAAGAGAAAATAAAGCTATCTATTGGGTTTCACTAAAAAGTCCATTGGAAGACTTGACTATTGTTGTTAAAAGACATAGGCATTCATATTATAGAGCCACAAACCACACTAGTAAAATAAAAACATGATAACATAGGATTTGAACCAATGACAGTCTTAATTTGATAGTGCAAACCCAACACCTTACTAACTGTGCTAACCAGACTGTGCATACAAGACATGCAATTTATGAGATATTTAAGTGAATAAGCTACAGTGTCCAAGGTACTAAACATAATATATTCTATGGGGTGTCATAAGCAAGTCATTAGAATACTTTCCTACTAAATTTATAAGACATAAGCATTCAATATTTGAGTAAACAAAGAGAAAATAAAGCTATCTATTGGGTTTCACTAAAAAGTCCATTGGAAGACTTGACTATTGTTGTTAAAAGACATAGGCATTCATAATATAGAGCCACAAACCACACTAGTACAATAAAAACATGATAACATGGGATTCAAACCAATGACAGTCTTAATTTGATAGTGCAAACCCAACACCTTACTAACTGTGCTAACCAGACTGTGCATACCAGACATGCAATTTATCAGAGATTTAAGTGAATAAGCTACAGTGTCCAAGGTACTAAACATAATATATTCTATGGGGTGTCATAAGCAAGTCATTAGAATACTTTCCTACTACATTTATAAGACATAAGCATTCAATATTTGAGTAAACAAAGAGAAAATAAAGCTATCTATTGGGTTTCACTAAAAAGTCCATTGGAAGACTTGACTATTGTTGTTAAAAGACATAGGCATTCATATTATAGAGCCACAAACCACACTAGTAAAATAAAAACATGATAACATGGGATTCGAACCAATGACAGTCTTAATCTGATAGTGCAAACCCAACACCTTACTAACTGTGCTAACCAGACTGTGCATACAAGACATGCAATTTATGAGATATTTAAGTGAATAAGCTACAGTGTCCAAGGTACTAAACATAATATATTCTATGGGGTGTCATAAGCAAGTCATTAGAATACTTTCCTACTAAATTTATAAGACATAAGCATTCAATATTTGAGTAAACAAAGAGAAAATAAAGCTATCTATTGGGTTTCACTAAAAAGTCCATTGGAAGACTTGACTATTGTTGTTAAAAGACATAGGCATTCATAATATAGAGCCACAAACCACACTAGTACAATAAAAACATGATAACATGGGATTCAAACCAATGACAGTCTTAATTTGATAGTGCAAACCCAACACCTTACTAACTGTGCTAACCAGACTGTGCATACCAGACACACAATTTATCAGAGATTTAAGTGAATAAGCTACAGTGTCCACAGAACTAAACATAATATATTCAATGGGGTGTCATAAGCAAGTCATTAGAATACTTTCCTACTAAATTTATAAGACATAAGCATTCAATATTTGAGTAAACAAAGAGAAAATAAAGCTATTGGGTTTCACTAAAAAGTCCATTGGAAGACTTGACTATTGTTGTTAAAAGACATAGGCATTCATATTATAGAGCCACAAACCACACTAGTAAAATAAAAACATGGTATTCGAACCAATGACAGTCTTAATTTGATAGTGCAAACCCAACACCTTACTAACTGTGCTAACCAGACCGTGCATACCAGACACACAATTTATCAGAGATTTAAGTGAATAAGCTACAGTGTCCAAGGTACTAAACATAATATATTCAATGGGGTGTCATAAGCAAGTCATTAGAATACTTTCCTACTAAATTTATAAGACATAAGCATTCAATATTGAGTAAACAAAGAGAAAATAAAGCTATCTATTGGGTTTCACTAAAAAGTCCATTGGAAGACTTGACTATTGTTGTTAAAAGACATAGGCATTCATATTATAGAGCCACAAACCACACTAGTAAAATAAAAACATGATAACATGGTATTTGAACCAATGACAGTCTTAATTTAATAGTGCAAACCCAACACCTTACTAACTGTGCTAACCAGACTGTGCATACCAGACATGCAATTTATCAGAGATTTAAGTGAATAAGCTACACAGTCCAAGGTACTAAACATAATATATTCTATGGGGTGTCATAAGCAAGTCATTAGAATACTTTCCTACTAAATTTATAAGACATAAGCATTCAATATTTGAGTAAACAAAGAGAAAATAAAGCTATCTATTGGGTTTCACTAAAAAGTCCATTGGAAGTCTTGACTATTGTTGTTAAAAGATACAGGCATTCATATTATAGAGCCACAAACCACACTAGTAACATAGAAACATGATAACATGGGATTCGAACCAATGACAGTCTTAATTTGATAGTGCAAAGCCAACACCTTACTAACTGTGCTAACCAGACCGTACATACCAGACACACAATTTATCAGAGATTTAAGTGAATAAGCTACAGTGTCCACAGAACTAAACATAATATATTCAATGGGGTGTCATAAGCAAGTCATTAGAATACTTTCCTACTAAATTTATAAGACATAAGCATTCAATATTTGAGTAAACAAAGAGAAAATAAAGCTATCTATTGGGTTTCACTAAAAAGTCCATTGGAAGACTTGACTATTGTTGTTAAAAGACATAGGCATTCATATTATAGAGCCACAAACCACACTAGTAAAATAAAAACATGGGATTCGAACCAATGACAGTCTTAATTTGATTGTGCAAACCCAACACCTTACTAACTGTGCTAACCAGACTGTGCAAACCAGACATGCAATTTATCAGATATTTAAGTGAATAAGCTACAGTGTCCAAGGTACTAAACATAATATATTCTACGGGGTGTCATAAGCAAGTCATTAGAATACTTTCCTACTAAATTTATAAGATATAAGCATTCAATATTTGAGTAAACAAAGAGAAAATAAAGCTATCTATTGGGTTTCACTAAAAAGTCCATTGGAAGACTTGACTATTGTTGTTAAAAGACATAGGCATTCATAATATAGAGCCACAAACCACACTAGTACAATAAAAACATGATAACATGGGATTCAAACCAATGACAGTCTTAATTTGATAGTGCAAACCCAACACCTTACTAACTGTGCTAACCAGACTGTGCATACCAGACACACAATTTATCAGAGATTTAAGTGAATAAGCTACAGTGTCCACAGAACTAAACATAATATATTCAATGGGGTGTCATAAGCAAGTCATTAGAATACTTTCCTACTAAATTTATAAGACATAAGCATTCAATATTTGAGTAAACAAAGAGAAAATAAAGCTATTGGGTTTCACTAAAAAGTCCATTGGAAGACTTGACTATTGTTGTTAAAAGACATAGGCATTCATATTATAGAGCCACAAACCACACTAGTAAAATAAAAACATGATAACATGGTATTCGAACCAATGACAGTCTTAATTTGATAGTGCAAACCCAACACCTTACTAACTGTGCTAACCAGACCGTGCATACCAGACACACAATTTATCAGAGATTTAAGTGAATAAGCTACAGTGTCCACAGAACTAAACATAATATATTCAATGGGGTGTCATAAGCAAGTCATTAGAATACTTTCCTACTAAATTTATAAGACATAAGCATTCAATATTGAGTAAACAAAGAGAAAATAAAGCTATCTATTGGGTTTCACTAAAAAGTCCATTGGAAGACTTGACTATTGTTGTTAAAAGACATAGGCATTCATATTATAGAGCCACAAACCACACTAGTAAAATAAAAACATGATAACATGGTATTTGAACCAATGACAGTCTTAATTTAATAGTGCAAACCCAACACCTTACTAACTGTGCTAACCAGACTGTGCATACCAGACATGCAATTTATCAGAGATTTAAGTGAATAAGCTACACAGTCCAAGGTACTAAACATAATATATTCTATGGGGTGTCATAAGCAAGTCATTAGAATACTTTCCTACTAAATTTATAAGACATAAGCATTCAATATTTGAGTAAACAAAGAGAAAATAAAGCTATCTATTGGGTTTCACTAAAAAGTCCATTGGAAGTCTTGACTATTGTTGTTAAAAGATACAGGCATTCATATTATAGAGCCACAAACCACACTAGTAAAATAGAAACATGATAACATGGGATTCGAACCAATGACAGTCTTAATTTGATAGTGCAAAGCCAACACCTTACTAACTGTGCTAACCAGACCGTACATACCAGACACACAATTTATCAGAGATTTAAGTGAATAAGCTACAGTGTCCACAGAACTAAACATAATATATTCAATGGGGTGTCATAAGCAAGTCATTAGAATACTTTCCTACTAAATTTATAAGACATAAGCATTCAATATTTGAGTAAACAAAGAGAAAATAAAGCTATCTATTGGGTTTCACTAAAAAGTCCATTGGAAGACTTGACTATTGTTGTTAAAAGACATAGGCATTCATATTATAGAGCCACAAACCACACTAGTAAAATAAAAACATGGGATTCGAACCAATGACAGTCTTAATTTGATTGTGCAAACCCAACACCTTACTAACTGTGCTAACCAGACTGTGCAAACCAGACATACAATTTATCAGATATTTAAGTGAATAAGCTACAGTGTCCAATGTACTAAACATAATATATTCTATGGGGTGTCATAAGCAAGTCATTAGAATACTTTCCTACTAAATTTATAAGACATAAGCATTCAATATTTGAGTAAACAAAGAGAAAATAAAGCTATCTATTGGGTTTCACTAAAAAGTCCATTGGAAGACTTGACTTTTGTTGTTAAAAGACATAGGCATTCATAATATAGAGCCACAAACCACACTAGTAAAATGAAAACATGATAACATAGGATTTGAACCAATGACAGTCTTAATTTGATAGTGCAAACCCAACACCTTACTAACTGTGCTAACCAGACTGTACATACCAGACATGCAATTTATCAGAGATTTAAGTGAATAAGCTACAGTGTCCAAGGTACTAAACATAATATATTCTATGGGGTGTCATAAGCAAGTCATTAGAATACTTTCCTACTAAATTTATAAGACATAAGCATTCAATATTTGAGTAAACAAAGATAAAATAAAGCTATCTATTGGGTTTCACTAAAAAGTCCATTGGAAGACTTGACTATTGTTGTTAAAAGACATAGGCATTCATATTATAGAGCCACAAACCACACTAGTAAAATAAAAACATGGGATTCGAACCAATGACAGTCTTAATTTGATTGTGCAAACCCAACACCTTACTAACTGTGCTAACCAGACTGTGCATACCAGACATGCAATTTATCAGAGATTTAAGTGAATAAGCTACAGTGTCCAAGGTACTAAACATAATATATTCTATGGGGTGTCATAAGCAAGTCATTAGAATACTTTCCTACTAAATTTATAAGACATAAGCATTCAATATTTGAGTAAACAAAGAGAAAATAAAGCTATCTATTGGGTTTCACTAAAAAGTCCATTGGAAGACTTGACTATTGTTGTTAAAAGACATAGGCATTCATAATATAGAGCCACAAACCACACTAGTACAATAAAAACATGATAACATGGGATTCAAACCAATGACAGTCTTAATTTGATAGTGCAAACCCAACACCTTACTAACTGTGCTAACCAGACTGTGCATACCAGACATGCAATTTATCAGAGATTTAAGTGAATAAGCTACAGTGTCCAAGGTACTAAACATAATATATTCTATGGGGTGTCATAAGCAAGTCATTAGAATACTTTCCTACTACATTTATAAGACATAAGCATTCAATATTTGAGTAAACAAAGAGAAAATAAAGCTATCTATTGGGTTTCACTAAAAAGTCCATTGGAAGACTTGACTATTGTTGTTAAAAGACATAGGCATTCATATTATAGAGCCACAAACCACACTAGTAAAATAAAAACATGATAACATGGGATTCGAACCAATGACAGTCTTAATTTGATAGTGCAAACCCAACACCTTACTAACTGTGCTAACCAGACTGTGCATACAAGACATGCAATTTATGAGATATTTAAGTGAATAAGCTACAGTGTCCAAGGTACTAAACATAATATATTCTATGGGGTGTCATAAGCAAGTCATTAGAATACTTTCCTACTAAATTTATAAGACATAAGCATTCAATATTTGAGTAAACAAAGAGAAAATAAAGCTATCTATTGGGTTTCACTAAAAAGTCCATTGGAAGACTTGACTATTGTTGTTAAAAGACATAGGCATTCATAATATAGAGCCACAAACCACACTAGTACAATAAAAACATGATAACATGGGATTCAAACCAATGACAGTCTTAATTTGATAGTGCAAACCCAACACCTTACTAACTGTGCTAACCAGACCGTACATACCAGACACACAATTTATCAGAGATTTAAGTGAATAAGCTACAGTGTCCACAGAACTAAACATAATATATTCAATGGGGTGTCATAAGCAAGTCATTAGAATACTTTCCTACTAAATTTATAAGACATAAGCATTCAATATTTGAGTAAACAAAGAGAAAATAAAGCTATTGGGTTTCACTAAAAAGTCCATTGGAAGACTTGACTATTGTTGTTAAAAGACATAGGCATTCATATTATAGAGCCACAAACCACACTAGTAAAATAAAAACATGATAACATGGTATTCGAACCAATGACAGTCTTAATTTGATAGTGCAAACCCAACACCTTACTAACTGTGCTAACCAGACCGTGCATACCAGACACACAATTTATCAGAGATTTAAGTGAATAAGCTACAGTGTCCAAGGTACTAAACATAATATATTCAATGGGGTGTCATAAGCAAGTCATTAGAATACTTTCCTACTAAATTTATAAGACATAAGCATTCAATATTGAGTAAACAAAGAGAAAATAAAGCTATCTATTGGGTTTCACTAAAAAGTCCATTGGAAGACTTGACTATTGTTGTTAAAAGACATAGGCATTCATATTATAGAGCCACAAACCACACTAGTAAAATAAAAACATGATAACATGGTATTTGAACCAATGACAGTCTTAATTTAATAGTGCAAACCCAACACCTTACTAACTGTGCTAACCAGACTGTGCATACCAGACATGCAATTTATCAGAGATTTAAGTGAATAAGCTACACAGTCCAAGGTACTAAACATAATATATTCTATGGGGTGTCATAAGCAAGTCATTAGAATACTTTCCTACTAAATTTATAAGACATAAGCATTCAATATTTGAGTAAACAAAGAGAAAATAAAGCTATCTATTGGGTTTCACTAAAAAGTCCATTGGAAGTCTTGACTATTGTTGTTAAAAGATACAGGCATTCATATTATAGAGCCACAAACCACACTAGTAAAATAGAAACATGATAACATGGGATTCGAACCAATGACAGTCTTAATTTGATAGTGCAAAGCCAACACCTTACTAACTGTGCTAACCAGACCGTACATACCAGACACACAATTTATAAGAGATTTAAGTGAATAAGCTACAGTGTCCACAGAACTAAACATAATATATTCAATGGGGTGTCATAAGCAAGTCATTAGAATACTTTCCTACTAAATTTATAAGACATAAGCATTCAATATTTGAGTAAACAAAGAGAAAATAAAGCTATCTATTGGGTTTCACTAAAAAGTCCATTGGAAGACTTGACTATTGTTGTTAAAAGACATAGGCATTCATATTATAGAGCCACAAACCACACTAGTAAAATAAAAACATGGGATTCGAACCAATGACAGTCTTAATTTGATTGTGCAAACCCAACACCTTACTAACTGTGCTAACCAGACTGTGCAAACCAGACATGCAATTTATCAGATATTTAAGTGAATAAGCTACAGTGTCCAAGGTACTAAACATAATATATTCTATGGGGTGTCATAAGCAAGTCATTAGAATACTTTCCTACTAAATTTATAAGACATAAGCATTCAATATTTGAGTAAACAAAGATAAAATAAAGCTATCTATTGGGTTTCACTAAAAAGTCCATTGGAAGACTTGACTATTGTTGTTAAAAGACATAGGCATTCATATTATAGAGCCACAAACCACACTAGTAAAATAAAAACATGGGATTCGAACCAATGACAGTCTTAATTTGATTGTGCAAACCCAACACCTTACTAACTGTGCTAACCAGACTTTGCATACCAGACACGCAATTTATCAGAGATTTAAGTGAATAAGCTACAGTGTCCAAGGTACTAAGCATAATATATTCTATGGGGTGTCATAAGCAAGTCATTAGAATACTTTCCTACTAAATTTATAAGACATAAGCATTCAATATTTGAGTAAACAAAGAGAAAATAAAGCTATCTATTGGGTTTCACTAAAAAGTCCATTGGAAGACTTGACTATTGTTGTTAAAAGACATAGGCATTCATAATATAGAGCCACAAACCACACTAGTACAATAAAAACATGATAACATGGGATTCAAACCAATGACAGTCTTAATTTGATAGTGCAAACCCAACACCTTACTAACTGTGCTAACCAGACCGTGCATACCAGACACACAATTTATCAGAGATTTAAGTGAATAAGCTACAGTGTCCAAGGTACTAAACATAATATATTCAATGGGGTGTCATAAGCAAGTCATTAGAATACTTTCCTACTAAATTTATAAGACATAAGCATTCAATATTGAGTAAACAAAGAGAAAATAAAGCTATCTATTGGGTTTCACTAAAAAGTCCATTGGAAGACTTGACTATTGTTGTTAAAAGACATAGGCATTCATATTATAGAGCCACAAACCACACTAGTAAAATAAAAACATGATAACATGGTATTTGAACCAATGACAGTCTTAATTTAATAGTGCAAACCCAACACCTTACTAACTGTGCTAACCAGACTGTGCATACCAGACATGCAATTTATCAGAGATTTAAGTGAATAAGCTACACAGTCCAAGGTACTAAACATAATATATTCTATGGGGTGTCATAAGCAAGTCATTAGAATACTTTCCTACTAAATTTATAAGACATAAGCATTCAATATTTGAGTAAACAAAGAGAAAATAAAGCTATCTATTGGGTTTCACTAAAAAGTCCATTGGAAGTCTTGACTATTGTTGTTAAAAGATACAGGCATTCATATTATAGAGCCACAAACCACACTAGTAAAATAGAAACATGATAACATGGGATTCGAACCAATGACAGTCTTAATTTGATAGTGCAAAGCCAACACCTTACTAACTGTGCTAACCAGACCGTACATACCAGACACACAATTTATCAGAGATTTAAGTGAATAAGCTACAGTGTCCACAGAACTAAACATAATATATTCAATGGGGTGTCATAAGCAAGTCATTAGAATACTTTCCTACTAAATTTATAAGACATAAGCATTCAATATTTGAGTAAACAAAGAGAAAATAAAGCTATCTATTGGGTTTCACTAAAAAGTCCATTGGAAGACTTGACTATTGTTGTTAAAAGACATAGGCATTCATATTATAGAGCCACAAACCACACTAGTAAAATAAAAACATGGGATTCGAACCAATGACAGTCTTAATTTGATTGTGCAAACCAAACACCTTACTAACTGTGCTAACCAGACTGTGCAAACCAGACATACAATTTATCAGATATTTAAGTGAATAAGCTACAGTGTCCAAGGTACTAAACATAATATATTCTATGGGGTGTCATAAGCAAGTCATTAGAATACTTTCCTACTAAATTTATAAGACATAAGCATTCAATATTTGAGTAAACAAAGAGAAAATAAAGCTATCTATTGGGTTTCACTAAAAAGTCCATTGGAAGACTTGACTTTTGTTGTTAAAAGACATAGGCATTCATAATATAGAGCCACAAACCACACTAGTAAAATGAAAACATGATAACATAGGATTTGAACCAATGACAGTCTTAATTTGATAGTGCAAACCCAACACCTTACTAACTGTGCTAACCAGACTGTACATACCAGACATGCAATTTATCAGAGATTTAAGTGAATAAGCTACAGTGTCCAAGGTACTAAACATAATATATTCTATGGGGTGTCATAAGCAAGTCATTAGAATACTTTCCTACTAAATTTATAAGACATAAGCATTCAATATTTGAGTAAACAAAGATAAAATAAAGCTATCTATTGGGTTTCACTAAAAAGTCCATTGGAAGACTTGACTATTGTTGTTAAAAGACATAGGCATTCATATTATAGAGCCACAAACCACACTAGTAAAATAAAAACATGGGATTCGAACCAATGACGGTCTTAATTTGATTGTGCAAACCCAACACCTTACTAACTGTGCTAACCAGACTGTGCATACCAGACATGCAATTTATCAGAGATTTAAGTGAATAAGCTACAGTGTCCAAGGTACTAAACATAATATATTCTATGGGGTGTCATAAGCAAGTCATTAGAATACTTTCCTACTAAATTTATAAGACATAAGCATTCAATATTTGAGTAAACAAAGAGAAAATAAAGCTATCTATTGGGTTTCACTAAAAAGTCCATTGGAAGACTTGACTATTGTTGTTAAAAGACATAGGCATTCATATTATAGAGCCACAAACCACACTAGTAAAATAATAACATGGAATTCGAACCAATGACAGTCTTAATTTGATTGTGCAAACCCAACACCTTACTAACTGTGCTAACCAGACTGTGCATACCAGACATGCAATTTATCAGAGATTTAAGTGAATAAGCTACAGTGTCCAAGGTACTAAACATAATATATTCTACGGGGTGTCATAAGCAAGTCATTAGAATACTTTCCTACTAAATTTATAAGATATAAGCATTCAATATTTGAGTAAACAAAGAGAAAATAAAGCTATCTATTGGGTTTCACTAAAAAGTCCATTGGAAGACTTGACTATTGTTGTTAAAAGACATAGGCATTCATAATATAGAGCCACAAACCACACTAGTACAATAAAAACATGATAACATGGGATTCAAACCAATGACAGTCTTAATTTGATAGTGCAAACCCAACACCTTACTAACTGTGCTAACCAGACTGTGCATACCAGACATGCAATTTATCAGAGATTTAAGTGAATAAGCTACAGTGTCCAAGGTACTAAACATAATATATTCTATGGGGTGTCATAAGCAAGTCATTAGAATACTTTCCTACTACATTTATAAGACATAAGCATTCAATATTTGAGTAAACAAAGAGAAAATAAAGCTATCTATTGGGTTTCACTAAAAAGTCCATTGGAAGACTTGACTATTGTTGTTAAAAGACATAGGCATTCATATTATAGAGCCACAAACCACACTAGTAAAATAAAAACATGATAACATGGGATTCGAACCAATGACAGTCTTAATTTGATAGTGCAAACCCAACACCTTACTAACTGTGCTAACCAGACTGTGCATACAAGACATGCAATTTATGAGATATTTAAGTGAATAAGCTACAGTGTCCAAGGTACTAAACATAATATATTCTATGGGGTGTCATAAGCAAGTCATTAGAATACTTTCCTACTAAATTTATAAGACATAAGCATTCAATATTTGAGTAAACAAAGAGAAAATAAAGCTATCTATTGGGTTTCACTAAAAAGTCCATTGGAAGTCTTGACTATTGTTGTTAAAAGATACAGGCATTCATATTATAGAGCCACAAACCACACTAGTAAAATAGAAACATGATAACATGGGATTCGAACCAATGACAGTCTTAATTTGATAGTGCAAAGCCAACACCTTACTAACTGTGCTAACCAGACCGTACATACCAGACACACAATTTATCAGAGATTTAAGTGAATAAGCTACAGTGTCCACAGAACTAAACATAATATATTCAATGGGGTGTCATAAGCAAGTCATTAGAATACTTTCCTACTAAATTTATAAGACATAAGCATTCAATATTTGAGTAAACAAAGAGAAAATAAAGCTATCTATTGGGTTTCACTAAAAAGTCCATTGGAAGACTTGACTATTGTTGTTAAAAGACATAGGCATTCATATTATAGAGCCACAAACCACACTAGTAAAATAAAAACATGGGATTCGAACCAATGACAGTCTTAATTTGATTGTGCAAACCCAACACCTTACTAACTGTGCTAACCAGACTGTGCAAACCAGACATACAATTTATCAGATATTTAAGTGAATAAGCTACAGTGTCCAAGGTACTAAACATAATATATTCTATGGGGTGTCATAAGCAAGTCATTAGAATACTTTCCTACTAAATTTATAAGACATAAGCATTCAATATTTGAGTAAACAAAGAGAAAATAAAGCTATCTATTGGGTTTCACTAAAAAGTCCATTGGAAGACTTGACTTTTGTTGTTAAAAGACATAGGCATTCATAATATAGAGCCACAAACCACACTAGTAAAATGAAAACATGATAACATAGGATTTGAACCAATGACAGTCTTAATTTGATAGTGCAAACCCAACACCTTACTAACTGTGCTAACCAGACTGTACATACCAGACATGCAATTTATCAGAGATTTAAGTGAATAAGCTACAGTGTCCAAGGTACTAAACATAATATATTCTATGGGGTGTCATAAGCAAGTCATTAGAATACTTTCCTACTAAATTTATAAGACATAAGCATTCAATATTTGAGTAAACAAAGATAAAATAAAGCTATCTATTGGGTTTCACTAAAAAGTCCATTGGAAGACTTGACTATTGTTGTTAAAAGACATAGGCATTCATATTATAGAGCCACAAACCACACTAGTAAAATAAAAACATGGGATTCGAACCAATGACAGTCTTAATTTGATTGTGCAAACCCAACACCTTACTAACTGTGCTAACCAGACTGTGCATACCAGACATGCAATTTATCAGAGATTTAAGTGAATAAGCTACAGTGTCCAAGGTACTAAACATAATATATTCTATGGGGTGTCATAAGCAAGTCATTAGAATACTTTCCTACTAAATTTATAAGACATAAGCATTCAATATTTGAGTAAACAAAGAGAAAATAAAGCTATCTATTGGGTTTCACTAAAAAGTCCATTGGAAGACTTGACTATTGTTGTTAAAAGACATAGGCATTCATATTATAGAGCCACAAACCACACTAGTAAAATAAAAACATGGAATTCGAACCAATGACAGTCTTAATTTGATTGTGCAAACCCAACACCTTACTAACTGTGCTAACCAGACTGTGCATACCAGACATGCAATTTATCAGAGATTTAAGTGAATAAGCTACAGTGTCCAAGGTACTAAACATAATATATTCTACGGGGTGTCATAAGCAAGTCATTAGAATACTTTCCTACTAAATTTATAAGATATAAGCATTCAATATTTGAGTAAACAAAGAGAAAATAAAGCTATCTATTGGGTTTCACTAAAAAGTCCATTGGAAGACTTGACTATTGTTGTTAAAAGACATAGGCATTCATAATATAGAGCCACAAACCACACTAGTACAATAAAAACATGATAACATGGGATTCAAACCAATGACAGTCTTAATTTGATAGTGCAAACCCAACACCTTACTAACTGTGCTAACCAGACTGTGCATACCAGACATGCAATTTATCAGAGATTTAAGTGAATAAGCTACAGTGTCCAAGGTACTAAACATAATATATTCTATGGGGTGTCATAAGCAAGTCATTAGAATACTTTCCTACTACATTTATAAGACATAAGCATTCAATATTTGAGTAAACAAAGAGAAAATAAAGCTATCTATTGGGTTTCACTAAAAAGTCCATTGGAAGACTTGACTATTGTTGTTAAAAGACATAGGCATTCATATTATAGAGCCACAAACCACACTAGTAAAATAAAAACATGATAACATGGGATTCGAACCAATGACAGTCTTAATTTGATAGTGCAAACCCAACACCTTACTAACTGTGCTAACCAGACTGTGCATACAAGACATGCAATTTATGAGATATTTAAGTGAATAAGCTACAGTGTCCAAGGTACTAAACATAATATATTCTATGGGGTGTCATAAGCAAGTCATTAGAATACTTTCCTACTAAATTTATAAGACATAAGCATTCAATATTTGAGTAAACAAAGAGAAAATAAAGCTATCTATTGGGTTTCACTAAAAAGTCCATTGGAAGACTTGACTATTGTTGTTAAAAGACATAGGCATTCATAATATAGAGCCACAAACCACACTAGTACAATAAAAACATGATAACATGGGATTCAAACCAATGACAGTCTTAATTTGATAGTGCAAACCCAACACCTTACTAACTGTGCTAACCAGACTGTGCATACCAGACACACAATTTATCAGAGATTTAAGTGAATAAGCTACAGTGTCCACAGAACTAAACATAATATATTCAATGGGGTGTCATAAGCAAGTCATTAGAATACTTTCCTACTAAATTTATAAGACATAAGCATTCAATATTTGAGTAAACAAAGAGAAAATAAAGCTATTGGGTTTCACTAAAAAGTCCATTGGAAGACTTGACTATTGTTGTTAAAAGACATAGGCATTCATATTATAGAGCCACAAACCACACTAGTAAAATAAAAACATGATAACATGGTATTCGAACCAATGACAGTCTTAATTTGATAGTGCAAACCCAACACCTTACTAACTGTGCTAACCAGACCGTGCATACCAGACACACAATTTATCAGAGATTTAAGTGAATAAGCTACAGTGTCCAAGGTACTAAACATAATATATTCAATGGGGTGTCATAAGCAAGTCATTAGAATACTTTCCTACTAAATTTATAAGACATAAGCATTCAATATTGAGTAAACAAAGAGAAAATAAAGCTATCTATTGGGTTTCACTAAAAAGTCCATTGGAAGACTTGACTATTGTTGTTAAAAGACATAGGCATTCATATTATAGAGCCACAAACCACACTAGTAAAATAAAAACATGATAACATGGTATTTGAACCAATGACAGTCTTAATTTAATAGTGCAAACCCAACACCTTACTAACTGTGCTAACCAGACTGTGCATACCAGACATGCAATTTATCAGAGATTTAAGTGAATAAGCTACACAGTCCAAGGTACTAAACATAATATATTCTATGGGGTGTCATAAGCAAGTCATTAGAATACTTTCCTACTAAATTTATAAGACATAAGCATTCAATATTTGAGTAAACAAAGAGAAAATAAAGCTATCTATTGGGTTTCACTAAAAAGTCCATTGGAAGTCTTGACTATTGTTGTTAAAAGATACAGGCATTCATATTATAGAGCCACAAACCACACTAGTAAAATAGAAACATGATAACATGGGATTCGAACCAATGACAGTCTTAATTTGATAGTGCAAAGCCAACACCTTACTAACTGTGCTAACCAGACCGTACATACCAGACACACAATTTATCAGAGATTTAAGTGAATAAGCTACAGTGTCCACAGAACTAAACATAATATATTCAATGGGGTGTCATAAGCAAGTCATTAGAATACTTTCCTACTACATTTATAAGACATAAGCATTCAATATTTGAGTAAACAAAGAGAAAATAAAGCTATCTATTGGGTTTCACTAA
Source organism: Pseudophryne corroboree (assembly GCF_028390025.1). Classification (NCBI taxonomy): domain Eukaryota; kingdom Metazoa; phylum Chordata; class Amphibia; order Anura; family Myobatrachidae; genus Pseudophryne; species Pseudophryne corroboree. Next base: position 261,292 of record NW_026970123.1, on the reverse strand, counting down.
AAAGTCCATTGGAAGACTTGACTATTGTTGTTAAAAGACATAGGCATTCATATTATAGAGCCACAAACCACACTAGTAAAATAAAAACATGGGATTCGAACCAATGACAGTCTTAATTTGATTGTGCAAACCCAACACCTTACTAACTGTGCTAACCAGACTGTGCAAACCAGACATGCAATTTATCAGATATTTAAGTGAATAAGCTACAGTGTCCAAGGTACTAAACATAATATATTCTATGGGGTGTCATAAGCAAGTCATTAGAATACTTTCCTACTAAATTTATAAGACATAAGCATTCAATATTTGAGTAAACAAAGATAAAATAAAGCTATCTATTGGGTTTCACTAAAAAGTCCATTGGAAGACTTGACTATTGTTGTTAAAAGACATAGGCATTCATAATATAGAGCCACAAACCACACTAGTACAATAAAAACATGATAACATGGGATTCAAACCAATGACAGTCTTAATTTGATAGTGCAAACCCAACACCTTACTAACTGTGCTAACCAGACCGTGCATACCAGACACACAATTTATCAGAGATTTAAGTGAATAAGCTACAGTGTCCAAGGTACTAAACATAATATATTCAATGGGGTGTCATAAGCAAGTCATTAGAATACTTTCCTACTAAATTTATAAGACATAAGCATTCAATATTGAGTAAACAAAGAGAAAATAAAGCTATCTATTGGGTTTCACTAAAAAGTCCATTGGAAGACTTGACTATTGTTGTTAAAAGACATAGGCATTCATATTATAGAGCCACAAACCACACTAGTAAAATAAAAACATGATAACATGGTATTTGAACCAATGACAGTCTTAATTTAATAGTGCAAACCCAACACCTTACTAACTGTGCTAACCAGACTGTGCATACCAGACATGCAATTTATCAGAGATTTAAGTGAATAAGCTACACAGTCCAAGGTACTAAACATAATATATTCTATGGGGTGTCATAAGCAAGTCATTAGAATACTTTCCTACTAAATTTATAAGACATAAGCATTCAATATTTGAGTAAACAAAGAGAAAATAAAGCTATCTATTGGGTTTCACTAAAAAGTCCATTGGAAGTCTTGACTATTGTTGTTAAAAGATACAGGCATTCATATTATAGAGCCACAAACCACACTAGTAAAATAGAAACATGATAACATGGGATTCGAACCAATGACAGTCTTAATTTGATAGTGCAAAGCCAACACCTTACTAACTGTGCTAACCAGACCGTACATACCAGACACACAATTTATCAGAGATTTAAGTGAATAAGCTACAGTGTCCACAGGACTAAACATAATATATTCAATGGGGTGTCATAAGCAAGTCATTAGAATACTTTCCTACTAAATTTATAAGACATAAGCATTCAATATTTGAGTAAACAAAGAGAAAATAAAGCTATCTATTGGGTTTCACTAAAAAGTCCATTGGAAGACTTGACTATTGTTGTTAAAAGACATAGGCATTCATATTATAGAGCCACAAACCACACTAGTAAAATAAAAACATGATAACATGGTATTTGAACCAATGACAGTCTTAATTTAATAGTGCAAACCCAACACCTTACTAACTGTGCTAACCAGACTGTGCATACCAGACATGCAATTTATCTGAGATTTAAGTGAATAAGCTACACAGTCCAAGGTACTAAACATAATATATTCTATGGGGTGTCATAAGCAAGTCATTAGAATACTTTCCTACTAAATTTATAAGACATAAGCATTCAATATTTGAGTAAACAAAGAGAAAATAAAGCTATCTATTGGGTTTCACTAAAAAGTCCATTGGAAGTCTTGACTATTGTTGTTAAAAGATACAGGCATTCATATTATAGAGCCACAAACCACACTAGTAAAATAGAAACATGATAACATGGGATTCGAACCAATGACAGTCTTAATTTGATAGTGCAAAGCCAACACCTTACTAACTGTGCTAACCAGACCGTACATACCAGACACACAATTTATCAGAGATTTAAGTGAATAAGCTACAGTGTCCACAGAACTAAACATAATATATTCAATGGGGTGTCATAAGCAAGTCATTAGAATACTTTCCTACTAAATTTATAAGACATAAGCATTCAATATTTGAGTAAACAAAGAGAAAATAAAGCTATCTATTGGGTTTCACTAAAAAGTCCATTGGAAGACTTGACTATTGTTGTTAAAAGACATAGGCATTCATATTATAGAGCCACAAACCACACTAGTAAAATAAAAACATGGGATTCGAACCAATGACAGTCTTAATTTGATTGTGCAAACCCAACACCTTACTAACTGTGCTAACCAGACTGTGCAAACCAGACATACAATTTATCAGATATTTAAGTGAATAAGCTACAGTGTCCAAGGTACTAAACATAATATATTCTATGGGGTGTCATAAGCAAGTCATTAGAATACTTTCCTACTAAATTTATAAGACATAAGCATTCAATATTTGAGTAAACAAAGAGAAAATAAAGCTATCTATTGGGTTTCACTAAAAAGTCCATTGGAAGACTTGACTTTTGTTGTTAAAAGACATAGGCATTCATAATATAGAGCCACAAACCACACTAGTAAAATGAAAACATGATAACATAGGATTTGAACCAATGACAGTCTTAATTTGATAGTGCAAACCCAACACCTTACTAACTGTGCTAACCAGACTGTACATACCAGACATGCAATTTATCAGAGATTTAAGTGAATAAGCTACAGTGTCCAAGGTACTAAACATAATATATTCTATGGGGTGTCATAAGCAAGTCATTAGAATACTTTCCTACTAAATTTATAAGACATAAGCATTCAATATTTGAGTAAACAAAGATAAAATAAAGCTATCTATTGGGTTTCACTAAAAAGTCCATTGGAAGACTTGACTATTGTTGTTAAAAGACATAGGCATTCATATTATAGAGCCACAAACCACACTAGTAAAATAAAAACATGGGATTCGAACCAATGACAGTCTTAATTTGATTGTGCAAACCCAACACCTTACTAACTGTGCTAACCAGACTGTGCATACCAGACATGCAATTTATCAGAGATTTAAGTGAATAAGCTACAGTGTCCAAGGTACTAAACATAATATATTCTATGGGGTGTCATAAGCAAGTCATTAGAATACTTTCCTACTAAATTTATAAGACATAAGCATTCAATATTTGAGTAAACAAAGAGAAAATAAAGCTATCTATTGGGTTTCACTAAAAAGTCCATTGGAAGACTTGACTATTGTTGTTAAAAGACATAGGCATTCATATTATAGAGCCACAAACCACACTAGTAAAATAAAAACATGGAATTCGAACCAATGACAGTCTTAATTTGATTGTGCAAACCCAACACCTTACTAACTGTGCTAACCAGACTGTGCATACCAGACATGCAATTTATCAGAGATTTAAGTGAATAAGCTACAGTGTCCAAGGTACTAAACATAATATATTCTACGGGGTGTCATAAGCAAGTCATTAGAATACTTTCCTACTAAATTTATAAGATATAAGCATTCAATATTTGAGTAAACAAAGAGAAAATAAAGCTATCTGTTGGGTTTCACTAAAAAGTCCATTGGAAGACTTGACTATTGTTGTTAAAAGACATAGGCATTCATATTATAGAGCCACAAACCACACTAGTAAAATAAAAACATGATAACATGGGATTCGAACCAATGACAGTCTTAATTTTATAGTGCAAACCCAACACCTTACTAACTGTGCTAACCAGACTGTGCATACCAGACATGCAATTTATCAGAGATTTAAGTGAATAAGCTATAGTGTCCAAGGTACTAAACATAATATATTCTATGGGGTGTCATAAGCAAGTCATTAGAGTACTTTCCTACTACATTTATAAGACATAAGCATTCAATATTTGAGTAAACAAAGAGAAAATAAAGCTATCTATTGGGTTTCACTAAAAAGTCCATTGGAAGACTTGACTATTGTTGTTAAAAGACATAGGCATTCATATTATAGAGCCACAAACCACACTAGTAAAATAAAAACATGATAACATAGGATTTGAACCAATGACAGTCTTAATTTGATAGTGCAAACCCAACACCTTACTAACTGTGCTAACCAGACTGTACATACCAGACACAAAATTTATCAGAGATTTAAGTTAATAAGCTACAGTGTCCAAGGTACTAAACATAATATATTCTATGGGGTGTCATAAGCAAGTCATTAGAATACTTTCCTACTAAATTTATAAGACATAAGCATTCAATATTTGAGTAAACAAAGAGAAAATAAAGCTATCTATTGGGTTTCACTAAAAAGTCCATTGGAAGACTTGACTATTGTTGTTAAAAGATATAGGCATTCATATTATAGAGCCACAAACCACACTAGGAAAATAGAAACATGATAACACGGGATTCGAACCAACGACAGTCTTAATTTGATAGTGCAAACCCAACACCTTACTAACTGTGCTAACCAGACCGTGCATACCAGACACACAATTTATCAGAGATTTAAGTGAATAAGCTACAGTGTCCACAGAACTAAACATAATATATTCAATGGGGTGTCATAAGCAAGTCATTAGAATACTTTCCTACTAAATTTATAAGACAATTGCATTCAATATTTGAGTAAACAAAGAGAAAATAAAGCTATCTATTGGGTTTCACTAAAAAGTCCATTGGAAGACTTGACTATTGTTGTTAAAAGACATAGGCATTCATATTATAGAGCCACAAACCACACTAGTAAAATAAAAACATGATAACATGGTATTCGAACCAATGACAGTCTTAATTTGATAGTGCAAACCCTTCACCTTACTAACTGTGCTAACCAGACCGTGCATACCAGACAGACAATTTATCAGAGATTTAAGTGAATAAGCTACAGTGTCCACAGAACTAAACATAATATATTCAATGGGGTGTCATAAGCAAGTCATTAGAATACTTTCCTACTAAATTTATAAGACACAAGCATTCAATATTTGAGTAAACAAAGAGAAAATAAAGCTATCTATTGGGTTTCACTAAAAAGTCCATTGGAAGACATGACTATTGTTGTTAAAAGACATAGGCATTCATATTATAGAGCCACAAACCACACTAGTAAAATAAAAACATGTTAACATGGGATTCGAACCAATGACAGTCTTAATTTGATAGTGCAAACCCAACACCTTACTAACTGTGCTAACCAGACTGTGCATACCAGACACACAATTTATCAGAAATTTAAGTGAATAAGCTACAGTGTCCACGGAACTAAACATAATATATTCAATGGGGTGTCATAAGCAAGTCATTAGAATACTTTCCTACTAAATTTATAAGACATAAGCATTCAATATTTGAGTAAACAAAGAGAAAATAAAGCTATCTATTGGGTTTCACTAAAAAGTCCATTGGAAGACTTGACTATTGTTGTTAAAAGACATAGGCATTCATATTATAGAGCCACAAACCACACTAGTAAAATAAAAACATGATAACATGGTATTTGAACCAATGACAGTCTTAATTTGATAGTGCAAACCCAACACCTTACTAACTGTGCTAACCAGACTGTGCATACCAGACATGCAATTTATCAGAGATTTAAGTGAATAAGCTACACTGTCCAAGGTACTAAACATAATATATTCTATGGAGTGTCATAAGCAAGTCATTAGAATACTTTCCTACTAAATTTATAAGACATAAGCATTCAATATTTGAGTAAACAAAGAGAAAATAAAGCTATCTATTGGGTTTCACTAAAAAGTCCATTGGAAGACTTGACTATTGTTGTTAAAAGATATAGGCATTCATATTATAGAGCCACAAACCACACTAGTAAAATAGAAACATGATCACATGGGATTCAAACCAATGACAGTCTTAATTTGATAGTGCAAACCCAACACCTTACTAACTGTGCTAACCAGACCATACATACCAGACACACAATTTATCAGAGATTTAAGTGAATAAGCTACAGTGTCCACAGAACTAAACATAATATATTCAATGGGGTGTCATAAGCAAGTCATTAGAATACTTTCCTACTAAATTTATAAGACATAAGCATTCAATATTTGAGTAAACAAAGAGAAAATAAAGCTATCTATTGGGTTTCACTAAAAAGTCCATTGGAAGACTTGACTATTGTTGTTAAAAGACATAGGCATTCATATTATAGAGCCACAAACCACACTAGTAAAATAAAAACATGGAATTCGAACCAATGACAGTCTTAATTTGATTGTGCAAACCCAACACCTTACTAACTGTGCTAACCAGACTGTGCATACCAGACATGCAATTTATCAGAGATTTAAGTGAATAAGCTACAGTGTCCAAGGTACTAAACATAATATATTCTACGGGGTGTCATAAGCAAGTCATTAGAATACTTTCCTACTAAATTTATAAGATATAAGCATTCAATATTTGAGTAAACAAAGAGAAAATAAAGCTATCTGTTGGGTTTCACTAAAAAGTCCATTGGAAGACTTGACTATTGTTGTTAAAAGACATAGGCATTCATATTATAGAGCCACAAACCACACTAGTAAAATAAAAACATGATAACATGGGATTCGAACCAATGACAGTCTTAATTTTATAGTGCAAACCCAACACCTTACTAACTGTGCTAACCAGACTGTGCATACCAGACATGCAATTTATCAGAGATTTAAGTGAATAAGCTACAGTGTCCAAGGTACTAAACATAATATATTCTATGGGGTGTCATAAGCAAGTCATTAGAGTACTTTCCTACTACATTTATAAGACATAAGCATTCAATATTTGAGTAAACAAAGAGAAAATAAAGCTATCTATTGGGTTTCACTAAAAAGTCCATTGGAAGACTTGACTATTGTTGTTAAAAGACATAGGCATTCATATTATAGAGCCACAAACCACACTAGTAAAATAAAAACATGATAACATAGGATTTGAACCAATGACAGTCTTAATTTGATAGTGCAAACCCAACACCTTACTAACTGTGCTAACCAGACTGTACATACCAGACACAAAATTTATCAGAGATTTAAGTTAATAAGCTACAGTGTCCAAGGTACTAAACATAATATATTCTATGGGGTGTCATAAGCAAGTCATTAGAATACTTTCCTACTAAATTTATAAGACATAAGCATTCAATATTTGAGTAAACAAAGAGAAAATAAAGCTATCTATTGGGTTTCACTAAAAAGTCCATTGGAAGACTTGACTATTGTTGTTAAAAGATATAGGCATTCATATTATAGAGCCACAAACCACACTAGGAAAATAGAAACATGATAACACGGGATTCGAACCAACGACAGTCTTAATTTGATAGTGCAAACCCAACACCTTACTAACTGTGCTAACCAGACCGTGCATACCAGACACACAATTTATCAGAGATTTAAGTGAATAAGCTACAGTGTCCACAGAACTAAACATAATATATTCAATGGGGTGTCATAAGCAAGTCATTAGAATACTTTCCTACTAAATTTATAAGACAATTGCATTCAATATTTGAGTAAACAAAGAGAAAATAAAGCTATCTATTGGGTTTCACTAAAAAGTCCATTGGAAGACTTGACTATTGTTGTTAAAAGACATAGGCATTCATATTATAGAGCCACAAACCACACTAGTAAAATAAAAACATGATAACATGGTATTCGAACCAATGACAGTCTTAATTTGATAGTGCAAACCCTTCACCTTACTAACTGTGCTAACCAGACCGTGCATACCAGACAGACAATTTATCAGAGATTTAAGTGAATAAGCTACAGTGTCCACAGAACTAAACATAATATATTCAATGGGGTGTCATAAGCAAGTCATTAGAATACTTTCCTACTAAATTTATAAGACACAAGCATTCAATATTTGAGTAAACAAAGAGAAAATAAAGCTATCTATTGGGTTTCACTAAAAAGTCCATTGGAAGACATGACTATTGTTGTTAAAAGACATAGGCATTCATATTATAGAGCCACAAACCACACTAGTAAAATAAAAACATGTTAACATGGGATTCGAACCAATGACAGTCTTAATTTGATAGTGCAAACCCAACACCTTACTAACTGTGCTAACCAGACTGTGCATACCAGACACACAATTTATCAGAAATTTAAGTGAATAAGCTACAGTGTCCACGGAACTAAACATAATATATTCAATGGGGTGTCATAAGCAAGTCATTAGAATACTTTCCTACTAAATTTATAAGACATAAGCATTCAATATTTGAGTAAACAAAGAGAAAATAAAGCTATCTATTGGGTTTCACTAAAAAGTCCATTGGAAGACTTGACTATTGTTGTTAAAAGACATAGGCATTCATATTATAGAGCCACAAACCACACTAGTAAAATAAAAACATGATAACATGGTATTTGAACCAATGACAGTCTTAATTTGATAGTGCAAACCCAACACCTTACTAACTGTGCTAACCAGACTGTGCATACCAGACATGCAATTTATCAGAGATTTAAGTGAATAAGCTACACTGTCCAAGGTACTAAACATAATATATTCTATGGAGTGTCATAAGCAAGTCATTAGAATACTTTCCTACTAAATTTATAAGACATAAGCATTCAATATTTGAGTAAACAAAGAGAAAATAAAGCTATCTATTGGGTTTCACTAAAAAGTCCATTGGAAGACTTGACTATTGTTGTTAAAAGATATAGGCATTCATATTATAGAGCCACAAACCACACTAGTAAAATAGAAACATGATCACATGGGATTCAAACCAATGACAGTCTTAATTTGATAGTGCAAACCCAACACCTTACTAACTGTGCTAACCAGACCATACATACCAGACACACAATTTATCAGAGATTTAAGTGAATAAGCTACAGTGTCCACAGAACTAAACATAATATATTCAATGGGGTGTCATAAGCAAGTCATTAGAATACTTTCCTACTAAATTTATAAGACATAAGCATTCAATATTTGAGTAAACAAAGAGAAAATAAAGCTATCTATTGGGTTTCACTAAAAAGTCCATTGGAAGACTTGACTATTGTTGTTAAAAGACATAGGCATTCATATTATAGAGCCACAAACCACACTAGTAAAATAAAAACATGATAACATGGGATTCGAACCAATGACAGTCTTAATTTGATAGTGCAAACCCAACACCTTACTAACTGTGCTAACCAGACTGTGCATACAAGACATGCAATTTATGAGATATTTAAGTGAATAAGCTACAGTGTCCAAGGTACTAAACATAATATATTCTATGGGGTGTCATAAGCAAGTCATTAGAATACTTTCCAACATAATTTATAAGACATAAGCATTCAATATTTGAGTAAACAAAGAGAAAATAAAGCTATCTATTGGGTTTCACTAAAAAGTCCATTGGAAGACTTGACTATTGTTGTTAAAAGACATAGGCATTCATAATATAGAGCCACAAACCACACTAGTAAAATAAAAACATGATAACATGGGATTCGAACCAATGACAGTCTTAATTTGATAGTGCAAACCCTACACCTTACTAACTGTGCTAACCAGACTGTGCATACCAGACACATAATTTATCAGAGATTTAAGTGAATAAGCTACAGTGTCCAAGGTACTAAACATAATATATTCTATGGGGTGTCATAAGCAAGTCATTAGAATACTTTCCTACTAAATTTATAAGACATAAGCATTCAATATTTGAGTAAACAAAGAGAAAATAAAGCTATCTATTGGGTTTCACTAAAAAGTCCATTGGAAGACATGACTATTGTTGTTAAAAGACATAGGCATTCATATTATAGAGCCACAAACCACACTAGTAAAATAAAAACATGTTAACATGGGATTCGAACCAATGACAGTCTTAATTTGATAGTGCAAACCCAACACCTTACTAACTGTGCTAACCAGACTGTGCATACCAGACACGCAATTTATCAGAAATTTAAGTGAATAAGCTACAGTGTCCACGGAACTAAACATAATATATTCAATGGGGTGTCATAAGCAAGTCATTAGAATACTTTCCTACTAAATTTATAAGACATAAGCATTCAATATTTGAGTAAACAAAGAGAAAATAAAGCTATCTATTGGGTTTCACTAAAAAGTCCATTGGAAGACTTGACTATTGTTGTTAAAAGACATAGGCATTCATATTATAGAGCCACAAACCACACTAGTAAAATAAAAACATGATAACATGGTATTTGAACCAATGACAGTCTTAATTTGATAGTGCAAACCCAACACCTTACTAACTGTGCTAACCAGACTGTGCATACCAGACATGCAATTTATCAGAGATTTAAGTGAATAAGCTACACTGTCCAAGGTACTAAACATAATATATTATATGGGGTGTCATAGGCAAGTCATTAGAATACTTTCCTACTAAATTTATAAGACATAAGCATTCAATATTTGAGTAAACAAAGAGAAAATAAAGCTATCTATTGGGTTTCACTAAAAAGTCCATTGGAAGACTTGACTATTGTTGTTAAAAGATATAGGCATTCATATTATAGAGCCACAAACCACACTAGTAAAATAGAAACATGATAACATGGGATTCGAACCAACGACAGTCTTAATTTGATAGTGCAAACCCAACACCTTACTAACTGTGCTAACCAGACCGTGCATACCAGACACACAATTTATCAGAGATTTAAGTGAATAAGCTACAGTGTCCACAGAACTAAACATAATATATTCAATGGGGTGTCATAAGCAAGTCATTAGAATACTTTCCTACTAAATTTATAAGACACAAGCATTCAATATTTGAGTAAACAAAGAGAAAATAAAGCTATCTATTGGGTTTCACTAAAAAGTCCATTGGAAGACATGACTATTGTTGTTAAAAGACATAGGCATTCATATTATAGAGCCACAAACCACACTAGTAAAATAAAAACATGTTAACATGGGATTCGAACCAATGACAGTCTTAATTTGATAATGCAAACCCAACACCTTACTAACTGTGCTAACCAGACTGTGCATACCAGACACACAATTTATCAGAAATTTAAGTGAATAAGCTACAGTGTCCACGGAACTAAACATAATATATTCAATGGGGTGTCATAAGCAAGTCATTAGAATACTTTCCTACTAAATTTATAAGACATAAGCATTCAATATTTGAGTAAACAAAGAGAAAATAAAGCTATCTATTGGGTTTCACTAAAAAGTCCATTGGAAGACTTGACTATTGTTGTTAAAAGACATAGGCATTCATATTATAGAGCCACAAACCACACTAGTAAAATAAAAACATGATAACATGGTATTTGAACCAATGACAGTCTTAATTTGATAGTGCAAACCCAACACCTTACTAACTGTGCTAACCAGACTGTGCATACCAGACATGCAATTTATCAGAGATTTAAGTGAATAAGCTACACTGTCCAAGGTACTAAACATAATATATTCTATGGAGTGTCATAAGCAAGTCATTAGAATACTTTCCTACTAAATTTATAAGACATAAGCATTCAATATTTGAGTAAACAAAGAGAAAATAAAGCTATCTATTGGGTTTCACTAAAAAGTCCATTGGAAGACTTGACTATTGTTGTTAAAAGATATAGGCATTCATATTATAGAGCCACAAACCACACTAGTAAAATAGAAACATGATCACATGGGATTCAAACCAATGACAGTCTTAATTTGATAGTGCAAACCCAACACCTTACTAACTGTGCTAACCAGACCGTACATACCAGACACACAATTTATCAGAGATTTAAGTGAATAAGCTACAGTGTCCACAGAACTAAACATAATATATTCAATGGGGTGTCATAAGCAAGTCATTAGAATACTTTCCTACTAAATTTATAAGACATAAGCATTCAATATTTGAGTAAACAAAGAGAAAATAAAGCTATCTATTGGGTTTCACTAAAAAGTCCATTGGAAGACTTGACTATTGTTGTTAAAAGACATAGGCATTCATATTATAGAGCCACAAACCACACTAGTAAAATAAAAACATGATAACATGGGATTCGAACCAATGACAGTCTTAATTTGATAGTGCAAACCCAACACCTTACTAACTGTGCTAACCAGACTGTGCATACAAGACATGCAATTTATGAGATATTTAAGTGAATAAGCTACAGTGTCCAAGGTACTAAACATAATATATTCTATGGGGTGTCATAAGCAAGTCATTAGAATACTTTCCTACATAATTTATAAGACATAAGCATTCAATATTTGAGTAAACAAAGAGAAAATAAAGCTATCTATTGGGTTTCACTAAAAAGTCCATTGGAAGACTTGACTATTGTTGTTAAAAGACATAGGCATTCATAATATAGAGCCACAAACCACACTAGTAAAATAAAAACATGATAACATGGGATTCGAACCAATGACAGTCTTAATTTGATAGTGCAAACCCTACACCTTACTAACTGTGCTAACCAGACTGTGCATACCAGACACATAATTTATCAGAGATTTAAGTGAATAAGCTACAGTGTCCAAGGTACTAAACATAATATATTCTATGGGGTGTCATAAGCAAGTCATTAGAATACTTTCCTACTAAATTTATAAGACATAAGCATTCAATATTTGAGTAAACAAAGAGAAAATAAAGCTATCTATTGGGTTTCACTAAAAAGTCCATTGGAAGACTTGACTATTGTTGTTAAAAGATATAGGCATTCATATTATAGAGCCACAAACCACACTAGTAAAATAGAAACATGATAACATGGGATTCGAACCAACGACAGTCTTAACTTGATAGTACAAACCCAACACCTTACTAACTGTGCTAACCAGACCGTGCATACCAGACACACAATTTATCAGAGATTTAAGTGAATAAGCTACAGTGTCCACAGAACTAAACATAATATATTCAATGGGGTGTCATAAGCAAGTCATTAGAATACTTTCCTACTAAATTTATAAGACATAAGCATTCAATATTTGAGTAAACAAAGAGAAAATAAAGCTATCTATTGGGTTTCACTAAAAAGTCCATTGGAAGACTTGACTATTGTTGTTAAAAGACACAGGCATTCATATTATAGAGCCACAAACCACACTAGTAAAATAAAAACATGATAACATGGTATTCGAACCAATGACAGTCTTAATTTGATAGTGCTAACCCAACACCTTACTAACTGTGCTAACCAGACTGTGCATACCAGACATGCAATTTATCAGATATTTAAGTGAATAAGCTACAGTGTCCAAGGTACTAAACATAATATATTCTATGGGGTGTCATAAGCAAGTCATTAGAATACTTTCCTACTAAATTTATAAGACATAAGCATTCAATATTTGAGTAAACAAAGAGAAAATAAAGCTATCTATTGGGTTTCACTAAAAAGTCCATTGGAAAACTTGACTATTGTTGTTAAAAGATATAGGCATTCATATTATAGAGCCACAAACCACACTAGTAAAATAAAAACATGATAACATGGTATTCGAACCAATGACAGTCTTAATTTGATAGTGCAAACCCAACACCTTACTAACTGTGCTAACCAGACTGTGCATACCAGACATGCAATTTATCAGAGATTTAAGTGAATAAGCTACAGTGTCCAAGGTACTAAACATAATATATTCTATGGGGTGTCATAAGCAAGTCATTAGAATACTTTCCTACTACATTTATAAGACATAAGCATTCAATATTTGAGTAAACAAAGAGAAAATAAAGCTATCTATTGGGTTTCACTAAAAAGTCCATTGGAAAACTTGACTATTGTTGTTAAAAGACATAGGCATTCATATTATAGAGCCACAAACCACACTAGTAAAATAAAAACATGATAACATAGGATTTGAACCAATGACAGTCTTAATTTGATAGTGCAAACCCAACACCTTACTAACTGTGCTAACCAGACTGTGCATACCAGACATGCAATTTATCAGAGATTTAAGTGAATAAGCTACAGTGTCCAAGGTACTAAACATAATATATTCTATGGGGTGTCATAAGCAAGTCATTAGAATACTTTCCTACTACATTTATAAGACATAAGCATTCAATATTTGAGTAAACAAAGAGAAAATAAAGCTATCTATTGGGTTTCACTAAAAAGTCCATTGGAAAACTTGACTATTGTTGTTAAAAGATATAGGCATTCATATTATAGAGCCACAAACAACACTAGTAAAATAAAAACATGATAACATGGTATTCGAACCAATGACAGTCTTAATTTGATAGTGCAAACCCAACACCTTACTAACTGTGCTAACCAGACTGTGCATACCAGACATGCAATTTATCAGAGATTTAAGTGAATAAGCTACAGTGTCCAAGGTACTAAACATAATATATTCTATGGGGTGTCATAAGCAAGTCATTAGAATACTTTCCTACTACATTTATAAGACATAAGCATTCAATATTTGAGTAAACAAAGAGAAAATAAAGCTATCTATTGGGTTTCACTAAAAAGTCCATTGGAAAACTTGACTATTGTTGTTAAAAGACATAGGCATTCATATTATAGAGCCACAAACCACACTAGTAAAATAAAAACATGATAACATAGGATTTGAACCAATGACAGTCTTAATTTGATAGTGCAAACCCAACACCTTACTAACTGTGCTAACCAGACTGTGCATACCAGACACAAAATGTATCAGAGATTTAAGTGAATAAGCTACAGTGTCCAAGGTACTAAACATAATATATTCTATGGGGTGTCATAAGCAAGTCATTAGAATACTTTCCTACTAAATTTATAAGACATAAGCATTCAATATTTGAGTAAACAAAGAGAAAATAAAGCTATCTATTGGGTTTCACTAAAAAGTCCATTGGAAAACTTGACTATTGTTGTTAAAAGATATAGGCATTCATATTATAGAGCCACAAACCACACTAGTAAAATAAAAACATGATAACATGGTATTCGAACCAATGACAGTCTTAATTTGATAGTGCAAACCCAACACCTTACTAACTGTGCTAACCAGACTGTGCATACCAGACATGCAATTTATCAGAGATTTAAGTGAATAAGCTACAGTGTCCAAGGTACTAAACATAATATATTCTATGGGGTGTCATAAGCAAGTCATTAGAATACTTTCCTACTACATTTATAAGACATAAGCATTCAATATTTGAGTAAACAAAGAGAAAATAAAGCTATCTATTGGGTTTCACTAAAAAGTCCATTGGAAAACTTGACTATTGTTGTTAAAAGACATAGGCATTCATATTATAGAGCCACAAACCACACTAGTAAAATAAAAACATGATAACATAGGATTTGAACCAATGACAGTCTTAATTTGATAGTGCAAACCCAACACCTTACTAACTGTGCTAACCAGACTGTGCATACCAGACACGCAATTTATCAGAAATTTAAGTGAATAAGCTACAGTGTCCACGGAACTAAACATAATATATTCAATGGGGTGTCATAAGCAAGTCATTAGAATACTTTCCTACTAAATTTATAAGACATAAGCATTCAATATTTGAGTAAACAAAGAGAAAATAAAGCTATTGGGTTTCACTAAAAAGTCCATTGGAAGACTTGACTATTGTTGTTAAAAGACATAGGCATTCATATTATAGAGCCACAAACCACACTAGTAAAATAAAAACATGGGATTCGAACCAATGACAGTCTTAATTTGATTGTGCAAACCCAACACCTTACTAACTGTGCTAACCAGACTGTGCATACCAGACATGCAATTTATCAGAGATTTAAGTGAATAAGCTACAGTGTCCAAGGTACTAAACATAATATATTCTATGGGGTGTCATAAGCAAGTCATTAGAATACTTTCCTACTAAATTTATAAGACATAAGCATTCAATATTTGAGTAAACAAAGAGAAAATAAAGCTATCTATTGGGTTTCACTAAAAAGTCCATTGGAAAACTTGACTATTGTTGTTAAAAGATATAGGCATTCATATTATAGAGCCACAAACCACACTAGTAAAATAAAAACATGATAACATGGTATTCGAACCAATGACAGTCTTAATTTGATAGTGCAAACCCAACACCTTACTAACTGTGCTAACCAGACTGTGCATACCAGACATGCAATTTATCAGAGATTTAAGTGAATAAGCTACAGTGTCCAAGGTACTAAACATAATATATTCTATGGGGTGTCATAAGCAAGTCATTAGAATACTTTCCTACTACATTTATAAGACATAAGCATTCAATATTTGAGTAAACAAAGAGAAAATAAAGCTATCTATTGGGTTTCACTAAAAAGTCCATTGGAAGACTTGACTATTGTTGTTAAAAGACATAGGCATTCATATTATAGAGCCACAAACCACACTAGTAAAATAAAAACATGATAACATGGGATTCGAACCAATGACAGTCTTAATTTGATAGTGCAAACCCAACACCTTACTAACTGTGCTAACCAGACTGTGCATACAAGACATGCAATTTATGAGATATTTAAGTGAATAAGCTACAGTGTCCAAGGTACTAAACATAATATATTCTATGGGGTGTCATAAGCAAGTCATTAGAATACTTTCCTACTAAATTTATAAGACATAAACATTCAATATTTGAGTAAACAAAGAGAAAATAAAGCTATCTATTGGGTTTCACTAAAAAGTCCATTGGAAGACTTGACTATTGTTGTTAAAAGACATAGGCATTCATAATATAGAGCCACAAACCACACTAGTAAAATAAAAACATGATAACATAGGATTTGAACCAATGACAGTCTTAATTTGATAGTGCAAACCCAACACCTTACTAACTGTGCTAACCAGACTGTGCATACCAGACACAAAATATATCAGAGATTTAAGTGAATAAGCTACAGTGTCCAAGGTACTAAACATAATATATTCTATGGGGTGTCATAAGCAAGTCATTAGAATACTTTCCTACTAAATTTATAAGACATAAGCATTCAATATTTGAGTAAACAAAGAGAAAATAAAGCTATCTATTGGGTTTCACTAAAAAGTCCATTGGAAAACTTGACTATTGTTGTTAAAAGATATAGGCATTCATATTATAGAGCCACAAACCACACTAGTAAAATAAAAACATGATAACATGGTATTCGAACCAATGACAGTCTTAATTTGATAGTGCAAACCCAACACCTTACTAACTGTGCTAACCAGACTGTGCATACCAGACATGCAATTTATCAGAGATTTAAGTGAATAAGCTACAGTGTCCAAGGTACTAAACATAATATATTCTATGGGGTGTCATAAGCAAGTCATTAGAATACTTTCCTACTACATTTATAAGACATAAGCATTCAATATTTGAGTAAACAAAGAGAAAATAAAGCTATCTATTGGGTTTCACTAAAAAGTCCATTGGAAGACTTGACTATTGTTGTTAAAAGACATAGGCATTCATATTATAGAGCCACAAACCACACTAGTAAAATAAAAACATGATAACATGGGATTCGAACCAATGACAGTCTTAATTTGATGGTGCAAACCCAACACCTTACTAACTGTGCTAACCAGACTGTGCATACAAGACATGCAATTTATGAGATATTTAAGTGAATAAGCTACAGTGTCCAAGGTACTAAACATAATATATTCTATGGGGTGTCATAAGCAAGTCATTAGAATACTTTCCTACTAAATTTATAAGACATAAGCATTCAATATTTGAGTAAACAAAGAGAAAATAAAGCTATCTATTGGGTTTCACTAAAAAGTCCATTGGAAGACTTGACTATTGTTGTTAAAAGACATAGGCATTCATAATATAGAGCCACAAACCACACTACTACAATAAAAACATGATAACATGGGATTCAAACCAATGACAGTCTTAATTTGATAGTGCAAACCCAACACCTTACTAACTGTGCTAACCAGACTGTGCATACCAGACACACAATTTATCAGAGATTTAAGTGAATAAGCTACAGTGTCCACAGAACTAAACATAATATATTCAATGGGGTGTCATAAGCAAGTCATTAGAATACTTTCCTACTAAATTTATAAGACATAAGCATTCAATATTTGAGTAAACAAAGAGAAAATAAAGCTATTGGGTTTCACTAAAAAGTCCATTGGAAGACTTGACTATTGTTGTTAAAAGACATAGGCATTCATATTATAGAGCCACAAACCACACTAGTAAAATAAAAACATGATAACATGGTATTCGAACCAATGACAGTCTTAATTTGATAGTGCAAACCCAACACCTTACTAACTGTGCTAACCAGACCGTGCATACCAGACACACAATTTATCAGAGATTTAAGTGAATAAGCTACAGTGTCCACAGAACTAAACATAATATATTCAATGGGGTGTCATAAGCAAGTCATTAGAATACTTTCCTACTAAATTTATAAGACATAAGCATTCAATATTGAGTAAACAAAGAGAAAATAAAGCTATCTATTGGGTTTCACTAAAAAGTCCATTGGAAGACTTGACTATTGTTGTTAAAAGACATAGGCATTCATATTATAGAGCCACAAACCACACTAGTAAAATAAAAACATGATAACATGGTATTTGAACCAATGACAGTCTTAATTTAATAGTGCAAACCCAACACCTTACTAACTGTGCTAACCAGACTGTGCATACCAGACATGCAATTTATCAGAGATTTAAGTGAATAAGCTACACAGTCCAAGGTACTAAACATAATATATTCTATGGGGTGTCATAAGCAAGTCATTAGAATACTTTCCTACTAAATTTATAAGACATAAGCATTCAATATTTGAGTAAACAAAGAGAAAATAAAGCTATCTATTGGGTTTCACTAAAAAGTCCATTGGAAGTCTTGACTATTGTTGTTAAAAGATACAGGCATTCATATTATAGAGCCACAAACCACACTAGTAAAATAGAAACATGATAACATGGGATTCGAACCAATGACAGTCTTAATTTGATAGTGCAAAGCCAACACCTTACTAACTGTGCTAACCAGACCGTACATACCAGACACACAATTTATCAGAGATTTAAGTGAATAAGCTACAGTGTCCACAGAACTAAACATAATATATTCAATGGGGTGTCATAAGCAAGTCATTAGAATACTTTCCTACTAAATTTATAAGACATAAGCATTCAATATTTGAGTAAACAAAGAGAAAATAAAGCTATCTATTGGGTTTCACTAAAAAGTCCATTGGAAGACTTGACTATTGTTGTTAAAAGACATAGGCATTCATATTATAGAGCCACAAACCACACTAGTAAAATAAAAACATGGGATTCGAACCAATGACAGTCTTAATTTGATTGTGCAAACCCAACACCTTACTAACTGTGCTAACCAGACTGTGCAAACCAGACATGCAATTTATCAGATATTTAAGTGAATAAGCTACAGTGTCCAAGGTACTAAACATAATATATTCTATGGGGTGTCATAAGCAAGTCATTAGAATACTTTCCTACTAAATTTATAAGACATAAGCATTCAATATTTGAGTAAACAAAGAGAAAATAAAGCTATCTATTGGGTTTCACTAAAAAGTCCATTGGAAGACTTGACTATTGTTGTTAAAAGACATAGGCATTCATATTATAGAGCCACAAACCACACTAGTAAAATAAAAACATGATAACATGGTATTCGAACCAATGACAGTCTTAATTTGATAGTGCAAACCCTACACCTTACTAACTGTGCTAACCAGACCGTGCATACCAGACAGACAATTTATCAGAGATTTAAGTGAATAAGCTACAGTGTCCACAGAACTAAACATAATATATTCAATGGGGTGTCATAAGCAAGTCATTAGAATACTTTCCTACTAAATTTATAAGACACAAGCATTCAATATTTGAGTAAATAAAGAGAAAATAAAGCTATCTATTGGGTTTCACTAAAAAGTCCATTGGAAGACATGACTATTGTTGTTAAAAGACATAGGCATTCATATTATAGAGCCACAAACCACACTAGTAAAATAAAAACATGTTAACATGGGATTCGAACCAATGACAGTCTTAATTTGATAGTGCAAACCCAACACCTTACTAACTGTGCTAACCAGACTGTGCATACCAGACACACAATGTATCAGAAATTTAAGTGAATAAGCTACAGTGTCCACGGAACTAAACATAATATATTCAATGGGGTGTCATAAGCAAGTCATTAGAATACTTTCCTACTAAATTTATAAGACATAAGCATTCAATATTTGAGTAAACAAAGAGAAAATAAAGCTATCTATTGGGTTTCACTAAAAAGTCCATTGGAAGACTTGACTATTGTTGTTAAAAGATATAGGCATTCATATTATAGAGCCACAAACCACACTAGTAAAATAGAAACATGATAACATGGGATTCGAACCAACGACAGTCTTAACTTGATAGTACAAACCCAACACCTTACTAACTGTGCTAACCAGACCGTGCATACCAGACACACAATTTATCAGAGATTTAAGTGAATAAGCTACAGTGTCCACAGAACTAAACATAATATATTCAATGGGGTGTCATAAGCAAGTCATTAGAATACTTTCCTACTAAATTTATAAGACATAAGCATTCAATATTTGAGTAAACAAAGAGAAAATAAAGCTATCTATTGGGTTTCACTAAAAAGTCCATTGGAAGACTTGACTATTGTTGTTAAAAGACACAGGCATTCATATTATAGAGCCACAAACCACACTAGTAAAATAAAAACATGATAACATGGTATTCGAACCAATGACAGTCTTAATTTGATAGTGCTAACACAACACCTTACTAACTGTGCTAACCAGACTGTGCATACCAGACATGCAATTTATCAGATATTTAAGTGAATAAGCTACAGTGTCCAAGTTACTAAACATAATATATACAATGGGGTGTCATAAGCAAGTCATTAGAATACTTTCCTACTAAATTTATAAGACATACGCATTCAATATTTGAGTAAACAAAGAGAAAATAAAGCTATCTATTGGGTTTCACTAAAAAGTCCATTGGAAGACTTGACTATTGTTGTTAAAAGACATAGGCATTCATAATATAGAGCCACAAACCACACTAGTAAAATAAAAACATGATAACATAGGATTTGAACCAATGACAGTCTTAATTTGATAGTGCAAACCCAACACCTTACTAACTGTGCTAACCAGACTGTGCATACCAGACACAAAATGTATCAGAGATTTAAGTGAATAAGCTACAGTGTCCAAGGTACTAAACATAATATATTCTATGGGGTGTCATAAGCAAGTCATTAGAATACTTTCCTACTAAATTTATAAGACATAAGCATTCAATATTTGAGTAAACAAAGAGAAAATAAAGCTATCTATTGGGTTTCACTAAAAAGTCCATTGGAAAACTTGACTATTGTTGTTAAAAGATATAGGCATTCATATTATAGAGCCACAAACCACACTAGTAAAATAAAAACATGATAACATGGTATTCGAACCAATGACAGTCTTAATTTGATAGTGCAAACCCAACACCTTACTAACTGTGCTAACCAGACTGTGCATACCAGACATGCAATTTATCAGAGATTTAAGTGAATAAGCTACAGTGTCCAAGGTACTAAACATAATATATTCTATGGGGTGTCATAAGCAAGTCATTAGAATACTTTCCTACTACATTTATAAGACATAAGCATTCAATATTTGAGTAAACAAAGAGAAAATAAAGCTATCTATTGGGTTTCACTAAAAAGTCCATTGGAAAACTTGACTATTGTTGTTAAAAGACATAGGCATTCATATTATAGAGCCACAAACCACATTAGTAAAATAAAAACATGATAACATAGGATTTGAACCAATGACAGTCTTAATTTGATAGTGCAAACCCAACACCTTACTAACTGTGCTAACCAGACTGTGCATACCAGACACGCAATTTATCAGAAATTTAAGTGAATAAGCTACAGTGTCCACGGAACTAAACATAATATATTCAATGGGGTGTCATAAGCAAGTCATTAGAATACTTTCCTACTAAATTTATAAGACATAAGCATTCAATATTTGAGTAAACAAAGAGAAAATAAAGCTATCTATTGGGTTTCACTAAAAAGTCCATTGGAAGACTTGACTATTGTTGTTAAAAGACATAGGCATTCATATTATAGAGCCACAAACCACACTAGTAAAATAAAAACATGATAACATGGGATTCGAACCAATGACAGTCTTAATTTGATAGTGCAAACCCAACACCTTACTAACTGTGCTAACCAGACTGTGCATACAAGACATGCAATTTATGAGATATTTAAGTGAATAAGCTACAGTGTCCAAGGTACTAAACATAATATATTCTATGGGGTGTCATAAGCAAGTCATTAGAATACTTTCCTACATAATTTATAAGACATAAGCATTCAATATTTGAGTAAACAAAGAGAAAATAAAGCTATCTATTGGGTTTCACTAAAAAGTCCATTGGAAGACTTGACTATTGTTGTTAAAAGACATAGGCATTCATAATATAGAGCCACAAACCACACTAGTAAAATAAAAACATGATAACATGGAATTCGAACCAATGACAGTCTTAATTTGATAGTGCAAACCCAACACCTTACTAACTGTGCTAACCAGACTGTGCATACCAGACATGCAATTTATCAGAGATTTAAGTGAATAAGCTACACTGTCCAAGGTACTAAACATAATATATTCTATGGGGTGTCATAAGCAAGTCATTAGAATACTTTCCTACTAAATTTATAAGACATAAGCATTCAATATTTGAGTAAACAAAGAGAAAATAAAGCTATCTATTGGGTTTCACTAAAAAGTCCATTGGAAGACTTGACTATTGTTGTTAA
This sequence comes from Pseudophryne corroboree, assembly GCF_028390025.1. NCBI lineage: Eukaryota > Metazoa > Chordata > Amphibia > Anura > Myobatrachidae > Pseudophryne > Pseudophryne corroboree. Next base: position 238,455 of record NW_026970123.1, on the reverse strand, counting down.
AAGATATAGGCATTCATATTATAGAGCCACAAACCACACTAGTAAAATAGAAACATGATAACATGGGATTCGAACCAACGACAGTCTTAATTTGATAGTGCAAACCCAACACCTTACTAACTGTGCTAACCAGACCGTGCATACCAGACACACAATTTATCAGAGATTTAAGTGAATAAGCTACAGTGTCCACAGAACTAAACATAATATATTCAATGGGGTGTCATAAGCAAGTCATTAGAATACTTTCCTACTAAATTTATAAGACAATTGCATTCAATATTTGAGTAAACAAAGAGAAAATAAAGCTATCTATTGGGTTTCACTAAAAAGTCCATTGGAAGACTTGACTATTGTTGTTAAAAGACATAGGCATTCATATTATAGAGCCACAAACCACACTAGTAAAATAAAAACATGATAACATGGCATTCGAACCAATGACAGTCTTAATTTGATAGTGCAAACCCTACACCTTACTAACTGTGCTAACCAGACCGTGCATACCAGACAGACAATTTATCAGAGATTTAAGTGAATAAGCTACAGTGTCCACAGAACTAAACATAATATATTCAATGGGGTGTCATAAGCAAGTCATTAGAATACTTTCCTACTAAATTTATAAGACACAAGCATTCAATATTTGAGTAAACAAAGAGAAAATAAAGCTATCTATTGGGTTTCACTAAAAAGTCCATTGGAAGACATGACTATTGTTGTTAAAAGACATAGGCATTCATATTATAGAGCCACAAACCACACTAGTAAAATAAAAACATGTTAACATGGGATTCGAACCAATGACAGTCTTAATTTGATAGTGCAAACCCAACACCTTACTAACTGTGCTAACCAGACTGTGCATACCAGACACACAATTTATCAGAAATTTAAGTGAATAAGCTACAGTGTCCACGGAACTAAACATAATATATTCTATGGGGTGTCATAAGCAAGTCATTAGAATACTTTTCTACTAAATTTATAAGACATAAGCATTCAATATTTGAGTAAACAAAGAGAAAATAAAGCTATCTATTGGGTTTCACTAAAAAGTCCATTGGAAGACTTGACTATTGTTGTTAAAAGACATAGGCATTCATATTATAGAGCCACAAACCACACTAGTAAAATAAAAACATGATAACATGGTATTCAAACCAATGACAGTCTTAATTTAATAGTGCAAACCCAACACCTTACTAACTGTGCTAACCAGACCGTACATACCAGACACACAATTTATCAGAGATTTAAGTGAATAAGCTACAGTGTCCACAGAACTAAACATAATATATTCAATGGGGTGTCATAAGCAAGTCATTAGAATACTTTCCTACTAAATTTATAAGACATAAGCATTCAATATTTGAGTAAACAAAGAGAAAATAAAGCTATCTATTCGGTTTCACTAAAAAGTCCATTGGAAGACTTGACTATTGTTGTTAAAAGACATAGGCATTCATAATATAGATCCACAAACCACACTAGTAAAATAAAAACATGATAACATGGGATTCGAACCAATGACAGTCTTAATTTGATAGTGCAAACCCTACACCTTACTAACTGTGCTAACCAGACTGTGCATACCAGACACATAATTTATCAGAGATTTAAGTGAATAAGCTACAGTGTCCAAGGTACTAAACATAATATATTCTATGGGGTGTCATAAGCAAGTCATTAGAATACTTTCCTACTAAATTTATAAGACATAAGCATTCAATATTTGAGTAAACAAAGAGAAAATAAAGCTATCTATTGGGTTTCACTAAAAAGTCCATTGGAAGACTTGACTATTGTTGTTAAAAGACACAGGCATTCATATTATAGAGCCACAAACCACACTAGTAAAATAAAAACATGATAACATGGTATTCGAACCAATGACAGTCTTAATTTGATAGTGCTAACCCAACACCTTACTAACTGTGCTAACCAGACTGTGCATACCAGACATGCAATTTATCAGATATTTAAGTGAATAAGCTACAGTGTCCAAGTTACTAAACATAATATATACAATGGGGTGTCATAAGCAAGTCATTAGAATACTTTCCTACTAAATTTATAAGACATAAGCATTCAATATTTGAGTAAACAAAGAGAAAATAAAGCTATCTATTGGGTTTCACTAAAAAGTCCATTGGAAGACTTGACTATTGTTGTTAAAAGACATAGGCATTCATAATATAGAGCCACAAACCACACTAGTAAAATAAAAACATGATAACATAGGATTTGAACCAATGACAGTCTTAATTTGATAGTGCAAACCCAACACCTTACTAACTGTGCTAACCAGACTGTGCATACCAGACACCAAATGTATCAGAGATTTAAGTGAATAAGCTACAGTGTCCAAGGTACTAAACATAATATATTCTATGGGGTGTCATAAGCAAGTCATTAGAATACTTTCCTACTAAATTTATAAGACATAAGCATTCAATATTTGAGTAAACAAAGAGAAAATAAAGCTATCTATTGGGTTTCACTAAAAAGTCCATTGGAAAACTTGACTATTGTTGTTAAAAGATATAGGCATTCATATTATAGAGCCACAAACCACACTAGTAAAATAAAAACATGATAACATGGTATTCGAACCAATGACAGTCTTAATTTGATAGTGCAAACCCAACACCTTACTAACTGTGCTAACCAGACTGTGCATACCAGACATGCAATTTATCAGAGATTTAAGTGAATAAGCTACAGTGTCCAAGGTACTAAACATAATATATTCTATGGGGTGTCATAAGCAAGTCATTAGAATACTTTCCTACTACATTTATAAGACATAAGCATTCAATATTTGAGTAAACAAAGAGAAAATAAAGCTATCTATTGGGTTTCACTAAAAAGTCCATTGGAAAACTTGACTATTGTTGTTAAAAGACATAGGCATTCATATTATAGAGCCACAAACCACACTAGTAAAATAAAAACATGATAACATAGGATTTGAACCAATGACAGTCTTAATTTGATAGTGCAAACCCAACACCTTACTAACTGTGCTAACCAGACTGCGCATACCAGACACGCAATTTATCAGAAATTTAAGTGAATAAGCTACAGTGTCCACGGAACTAAACATAATATATTCAATGGGGTGTCATAAGCAAGTCATTAGAATACTTTCCTACTAAATTTATAAGACATAAGCATTCAATATTTGAGTAAACAAAGAGAAAATAAAGCTATCTATTGGGTTTCACTAAAAAGTCCATTGGAAGACTTGACTATTGTTGTTAAAAGACATAGGCATTCATATTATAGAGCCACAAACCACACTAGTAAAATAAAAACATGATAAAATGGGATTCGAACCAATGACAGTCTTAATTTGATAGTGCAAACCCAACACCTTACTAACTGTGCTAACCAGACTGTGCATACAAGACATGCAATTTATGAGATATTTAAGTGAATAAGCTACAGTGTCCAAGGTACTAAACATAATATATTCTATGGGGTGTCATAAGCAAGTCATTAGAATACTTTCCTACTAAATTTATAAGACATAAGCATTCAATATTTGAGTAAACAAAGAGAAAATAAAGCTATCTATTGGGTTTCACTAAAAAGTCCATTGGAAAACTTGACTATTGTTGTTAAAAGATATAGGCATTCATATTATAGAGCCACAAACCACACTAGTAAAATAAAAACATGATAACATGGTATTCGAACCAATGACAGTCTTAATTTGATAGTGCAAACCCAACACCTTACTAACTGTGCTAACCAGACTGTGCATACCAGACATGCAATTTATCAGAGATTTAAGTGAATAAGCTACAGTGTCCAAGGTACTAAACATAATATATTCTATGGGGTGTCATAAGCAAGTCATTAGAATACTTTCCTACTACATTTATAAGACATAAGCATTCAATATTTGAGTAAACAAAGAGAAAATAAAGCTATCTATTGGGTTTCACTAAAAAGTCCATTGGAAAACTTGACTATTGTTGTTAAAAGACATAGGCATTCATATTATAGAGCCACAAACCACACTAGTAAAATAAAAACATGATAACATAAGATTTGAACCAATGACAGTCTTAATTTGATAGTGCAAACCCAACACCTTACTAACTGTGCTAACCAGACTGTGCATACCAGACACGCAATTTATCAGAAATTTAAGTGAATAAGCTACAGTGTCCACGGAACTAAACATAATATATTCAATGGGGTGTCATAAGCAAGTCATTAGAATACTTTCCTACTAAATTTATAAGACATAAGCATTCAATATTTGAGTAAACAAAGAGAAAATAAAGCTATCTATTGGGTTTCACTAAAAAGTCCATTGGAAGACTTGACTATTGTTGTTAAAAGACATAGGCATTCATATTATAGAGCCACAAACCACACTAGTAAAATAAAAACATGATAACATGGTATTTGAACCAATGACAGTCTTAATTTGATAGTGCAAACCCAACACCTTACTAACTGTGCTAACCAGACTGTGCATACCAGACATGCAATTTATCAGAGATTTAAGTGAATAAGCTACACTGTCCAAGGTACTAAACATAATATATTCTATGGGGTGTCATAAGCAAGTCATTAGAATACTTTCCTACTAAATTTATAAGACATAAGCATTCAATATTTGAGTAAACAAAGAGAAAATAAAGCTATCTATTGGGTTTCACTAAAAAGTCCATTGGAAGACTTGACTATTGTTGTTAAAAGATATAGGCATTCATATTATAGAGCCACAAACCACACTAGTAAAATAGAAACATGATAACATGGGATTCGAACCAACGACAGTCTTAATTTGATAGTGCAAACCCAACACCTTACTAACTGTGCTAACCAGACTGTGCATACCAGACACACAATTTATCAGAGATTTAAGTGAATAAGCTACAGTGTCCACAGAACTAAACATAATATATTCAATGGGGTGTCATAAGCAAGTCATTAGAATACTTTCCTACTAAATTTATAAGACAATTGCATTCAATATTTGAGTAAACAAAGAGAAAATAAAGCTATCTATTGGGTTTCACTAAAAAGTCCATTGGAAGACTTGACTATTGTTGTTAAAAGACATAGGCATTCATATTATAGAGCCACAAACCACACTAGTAAAATAAAAACATGATAACATGGTATTCGAACCAATGACAGTCTTAATTTGATAGTGCAAACCCTACACCTTACTAACTGTGCTAACCAGACCGTGCATACCAGACAGACAATTTATCAGAGATTTAAGTGAATAAGCTACAGTGTCCACAGAACTAAACATAATATATTCAATGGGGTGTCATAAGCAAGTCATTAGAATACTTTCCTACTAAATTTATAAGACACAAGCATTCAATATTTGAGTAAACAAAGAGAAAATAAAGCTATCTATTGGGTTTCACTAAAAAGTCCATTGGAAGACATGACTATTGTTGTTAAAAGACATAGGCATTCATATTATAGAGCCACAAACCACACTAGTAAAATAAAAACATGTTAACATGGGATTCGAACCAATGACAGTCTTAATTTGATAGTGCAAACCCAACACCTTACTAACTGTGCTAACCAGACTGTGCATACCAGACACACAATTTATCAGAAATTTAAGTGAATAAGCTACAGTGTCCACGGAACTAAACATAATATATTCAATGGGGTGTCATAAGCAAGTCATTAGAATACTTTCCTACTAAATTTATAAGACAATTGCATTCAATATTTGAGTAAACAAAGAGAAAATAAAGCTATCTATTGGGTTTCACTAAAAAGTCCATTGGAAGACTTGACTATTGTTGTTAAAAGACATAGGCATTCATATTATAGAGCCACAAACCACACTAGTAAAATAAAAACATGATAACATGGTATTCGAACCAATGACAGTCTTAATTTGATAGTGCAAACCCTACACCTTACTAACTGTGCTAACCAGACCGTGCATACCAGACAGACAATTTATCAGAGATTTAAGTGAATAAGCTACAGTGTCCACAGAACTAAACATAATATATTCAATGGGGTGTCATAAGCAAGTCATTAGAATACTTTCCTACTAAATTTATAAGACACAAGCATTCAATATTTGAGTAAACAAAGAGAAAATAAAGCTATCTATTGGGTTTCACTAAAAAGTCCATTGGAAGACATGACTATTGTTGTTAAAAGACATAGGCATTCATATTATAGAGCCACAAACCACACTAGTAAAATAAAAACATGTTAACATGGGATTCGAACCAATGACAGTCTTAATTTGATAGTGCAAACCCAACACCTTACTAACTGTGCTAACCAGACTGTGCATACCAGACACACAATTTATCAGAAATTTAAGTGAATAAGCTACAGTGTCCACGGAACTAAACATAATATATTCAATGGGGTGTCATAAGCAAGTCATTAGAATACTTTCCTACTAAATTTATAAGACATAAGCATTCAATATTTGAGTAAACAAAGAGAAAATAAAGCTATCTATTGGGTTTCACTAAAAAGTCCATTGGAAGACTTGACTATTGTTGTTAAAAGACATAGGCATTCATATTATAGAGCCACAAACCACACTAGTAAAATAAAAACATGGTATTTGAACCAATGACAGTCTTAATTTGATAGTGCAAACCCAACACCTTACTAACTGTGCTAACCAGACTGTGCATACCAGACATGCAATTTATCAGAGATTTAAGTGAATAAGCTACACTGTCCAAGGTACTAAACATAATATATTCTATGGAGTGTCATAAGCAAGTCATTAGAATACTTTCCTACTAAATTTATAAGACATAAGCATTCAATATTTGAGTAAACAAAGAGAAAATAAAGCTATCTATTGGGTTTCACTAAAAAGTCCATTGGAAGACTTGACTATTGTTGTTAAAAGATATAGGCATTCATATTATAGAGCCACAAACCACACTAGTAAAATAGAAACATGATCACATGGGATTCAAACCAATGACAGTCTTAATTTGATAGTGCAAACCCAACACCTTACTAACTGTGCTAACCAGACCGTACATACCAGACACACAATTTATCAGAGATTTAAGTGAATAAGCTACAGTGTCCACAGAACTAAACATAATATATTCAATGGGGTGTCATAAGCAAGTCATTAGAATACTTTCCTACTAAATTTATAAGACATAAGCATTCAATATTTGAGTAAACAAAGAGAAAATAAAGCTATCTATTCGGTTTCACTAAAAAGTCCATTGGAAGACTTGACTATTGTTGTTAAAAGACATAGGCATTCATAATATAGAGCCACAAACCACACTAGTAAAATAAAAACATGATAACATGGGATTCGAACCAATGACAGTCTTAATTTGATAGTGCAAACCCTACACCTTACTAACTGTGCTAACCAGACTGTGCATACCAGACACATAATTTATCAGAGATTTAAGTGAATAAGCTACAGTGTCCAAGGTACTAAACATAATATATTCTATGGGGTGTCATAAGCAAGTCATTAGAATACTTTCCTACTAAATTTATAAGACATAAGCATTCAATATTTGAGTAAACAAAGAGAAAATAAAGCTATCTATTGGGTTTCACTAAAAAGTCCATTGGAAGACTTGACTATTGTTGTTAAAAGACACAGGCATTCATATTATAGAGCCACAAACCACACTAGTAAAATAAAAACATGATAACATGGTATTCGAACCAATGACAGTCTTAATTTGATAGTGCTAACCCAACACCTTACTAACTGTGCTAACCAGACTGTGCATACCAGACATGCAATTTATCAGATATTTAAGTGAATAAGCTACAGTGTCCAAGTTACTAAACATAATATATACAATGGGGTGTCATAAGCAAGTCATTAGAATACTTTCCTACTAAATTTATAAGACATAAGCATTCAATATTTGAGTAAACAAAGAGAAAATAAAGCTATCTATTGGGTTTCACTAAAAAGTCCATTGGAAGACTTGACTATTGTTGTTAAAAGACATAGGCATTCATAATATAGAGCCACAAACCACACTAGTAAAATAAAAACATGATAACATAGGATTTGAACCAATGACAGTCTTAATTTGATAGTGCAAACCCAACACCTTACTAACTGTGCTAACCAGACTGTGCATACCAGACACCAAATGTATCAGAGATTTTAGTGAATAAGCTACAGTGTCCAAGGTACTAAACATAATATATTCTATGGGGTGTCATAAGCAAGTCATTAGAATACTTTCCTACTAAATTTATAAGACATAAGCATTCAATATTTGAGTAAACAAAGAGAAAATAAAGCTATCTATTGGGTTTCACTAAAAAGTCCATTGGAAAACTTGACTATTGTTGTTAAAAGATATAGGCATTCATATTATAGAGCCACAAACCACACTAGTAAAATAAAAACATGATAACATGGTATTCGAACCAATGACAGTCTTAATTTGATAGTGCAAACCCAACACCTTACTAACTGTGCTAACCAGACTGTGCATACCAGACATGCAATTTATCAGAGATTTAAGTGAATAAGCTACAGTGTCCAAGGTACTAAACATAATATATTCTATGGGGTGTCATAAGCAAGTCATTAGAATACTTTCCTACTACATTTATAAGACATAAGCATTCAATATTTGAGTAAACAAAGAGAAAATAAAGCTATCTATTGGGTTTCACTAAAAAGTCCATTGGAAAACTTGACTATTGTTGTTAAAAGACATAGGCATTCATATTATAGAGCCACAAACCACACTAGTAAAATAAAAACATGATAACATAGGATTTGAACCAATGACAGTCTTAATTTGATAGTGCAAACCCAACACCTTACTAACTGTGCTAACCAGACTGTGCATACCAGACACGCAATTTATCAGAAATTTAAGTGAATAAGCTACAGTGTCCACGGAACTAAACATAATATATTCAATGGGGTGTCATAAGCAAGTCATTAGAATACTTTCCTACTAAATTTATAAGACATAAGCATTCAATATTTGAGTAAACAAAGAGAAAATAAAGCTATCTATTGGGTTTCACTAAAAAGTCCATTGGAAGACTTGACTATTGTTGTTAAAAGACATAGGCATTCATATTATAGAGCCACAAACCACACTAGTAAAATAAAAACATGATAAAATGGGATTCGAACCAATGACAGTCTTAATTTGATAGTGCAAACCCAACACCTTACTAACTGTGCTAACCAGACTGTGCATACAAGACATGCAATTTATGAGATATTTAAGTGAATAAGCTACAGTGTCCAAGGTACTAAACATAATATATTCTATGGGGTGTCATAAGCAAGTCATTAGAATACTTTCCTACTAAATTTATAAGACATAAGCATTCAATATTTGAGTAAACAAAGAGAAAATAAAGCTATCTATTGGGTTTCACTAAAAAGTCCATTGGAAAACTTGACTATTGTTGTTAAAAGATATAGGCATTCATATTATAGAGCCACAAACCACACTAGTAAAATAAAAACATGATAACATGGTATTCGAACCAATGACAGTCTTAATTTGATAGTGCAAACCCAACACCTTACTAACTGTGCTAACCAGACTGTGCATACCAGACATGCAATTTATCAGAGATTTAAGTGAATAAGCTACAGTGTCCAAGGTACTAAACATAATATATTCTATGGGGTGTCATAAGCAAGTCATTAGAATACTTTCCTACTACATTTATAAGACATAAGCATTCAATATTTGAGTAAACAAAGAGAAAATAAAGCTATCTATTGGGTTTCACTAAAAAGTCCATTGGAAAACTTGACTATTGTTGTTAAAAGACATAGGCATTCATATTATAGAGCCACAAACCACACTAGTAAAATAAAAACATGATAACATAGGATTTGAACCAATGACAGTCTTAATTTGATAGTGCAAACCCAACACCTTACTAACTGTGCTAACCAGACTGTGCATACCAGACACGCAATTTATCAGAAATTTAAGTGAATAAGCTACAGTGTCCACGGAACTAAACATAATATATTCAATGGGGTGTCATAAGCAAGTCATTAGAATACTTTCCTACTAAATTTATAAGACATAAGCATTCAATATTTGAGTAAACAAAGAGAAAATAAAGCTATCTATTGGGTTTCACTAAAAAGTCCATTGGAAGACTTGACTATTGTTGTTAAAAGACATAGGCATTCATATTATAGAGCCACAAACCACACTAGTAAAATAAAAACATGATAACATGGGATTCGAACCAATGACAGTCTTAATTTGATAGTGCAAACCCAACACCTTACTAACTGTGCTAACCAGACTGTGCATACAAGACATGCAATTTATGAGATATTTAAGTGAATAAGCTACAGTGTCCAAGGTACTAAACATAATATATTCTATGGGGTGTCATAAGCAAGTCATTAGAATACTTTCCTACATAATTTATAAGACATAAGCATTCAATATTTGAGTAAACAAAGAGAAAATAAAGCTATCTATTGGGTTTCACTAAAAAGTCCATTGGAAGACTTGACTATTGTTGTTAAAAGACATAGGCATTCATAATATAGAGCCACAAACCACACTAGTAAAATAAAAACATGATAACATGGGATTCGAACCAATGACAGTCTTAATTTGATAGTGCAAACCCTACACCTTACTAACTGTGCTAACCAGACTGTGCATACCAGACACATAATTTATCAGAGATTTAAGTGAATAAGCTACAGTGTCCAAGGTACTAAACATAATATATTCTATGGGGTGTCATAAGCAAGTCATTAGAATACTTTCCTACTAAATTTATAAGACATAAGCATTCAATATTTGAGTAAACAAAGAGAAAATAAAGCTATCTATTGGGTTTCACTAAAAAGTCCATTGGAAGACATGACTATTGTTGTTAAAAGACATAGGCATTCATATTATAGAGCCACAAACCACACTAGTAAAATAAAAACATGTTAACATGGGATTCGAACCAATGACAGTCTTAATTTGATAGTGCAAACCCAACACCTTACTAACTGTGCTAACCAGACTGTGCATACCAGACACACAATTTATCAGAAATTTAAGTGAATAAGCTACAGTGTCCACGGAACTAAACATAATATATTCAATGGGGTGTCATAAGCAAGTCATTAGAATACTTTCCTACTAAATTTATAAGACATAAGCATTCAATATTTGAGTAAACAAAGAGAAAATAAAGCTATCTATTGGGTTTCACTAAAAAGTCCATTGGAAGACTTGACTATTGTTGTTAAAAGACATAGGCATTCATATTATAGAGCCACAAACCACACTAGTAAAATAAAAACATGATAACATGGTATTTGAACCAATGACAGTCTTAATTTGATAGTGCAAACCCAACACCTTACTAACTGTGCTAACCAGACTGTGCATACCAGACATGCAATTTATCAGAGATTTAAGTGAATAAGCTACACTGTCCAAGGTACTAAACATAATATATTCTATGGGGTGTCATAAGCAAGTCATTAGAATACTTTCCTACTAAATTTATAAGACATAAGCATTCAATATTTGAGTAAACAAAGAGAAAATAAAGCTATCTATTGGGTTTCACTAAAAAGTCCATTGGAAGACTTGACTATTGTTGTTAAAAGATATAGGCATTCATATTATAGAGCCACAAACCACACTAGTAAAATAGAAACATGATAACATGGGATTCGAACCAACGACAGTCTTAATTTGATAGTGCAAACCCAACACCTTACTAACTGTGCTAACCAGACCGTGCATACCAGACACACAATTTATCAGAGATTTAAGTGAATAAGCTACAGTGTCCACAGAACTAAACATAATATATTCAATGGGGTGTCATAAGCAAGTCATTAGAATTCTTTCCTACTAAATTTATAAGACATAAGCATTCAATATTTGAGTAAACAAAGAGAAAATAAAGCTATCTATTGGGTTTCACTAAAAAGTCCATTGGAAGACTTGACTATTGTTGTTAAAAGACATAGGCATTCATATTATAGAGCCACAAACCACACTAGTAAAATAAAAACATGATAAAATGGGATTCGAACCAATGACAGTCTTAATTTGATAGTGCAAACCCAACACCTTACTAACTGTGCTAACCAGACTGTGCATACAAGACATGCAATTTATGAGATATTTAAGTGAATAAGCTACAGTGTCCAAGGTACTAAACATAATATATTCTATGGGGTGTCATAAGCAAGTCATTAGAATACTTTCCTACTAAATTTATAAGACATAAGCATTCAATATTTGAGTAAACAAAGAGAAAATAAAGCTATCTATTGGGTTTCACTAAAAAGTCCATTGGAAAACTTGACTATTGTTGTTAAAAGATATAGGCATTCATATTATAGAGCCACAAACCACACTAGTAAAATAAAAACATGATAACATGGTATTCGAACCAATGACAGTCTTAATTTGATAGTGCAAACCCAACACCTTACTAACTGTGCTAACCAGACTGTGCATACCAGACATGCAATTTATCAGAGATTTAAGTGAATAAGCTACAGTGTCCAAGGTACTAAACATAATATATTCTATGGGGTGTCATAAGCAAGTCATTAGAATACTTTCCTACTACATTTATAAGACATAAGCATTCAATATTTGAGTAAACAAAGAGAAAATAAAGCTATCTATTGGGTTTCACTAAAAAGTCCATTGGAAAACTTGACTATTGTTGTTAAAAGACATAGGCATTCATATTATAGAGCCACAAACCACACTAGTAAAATAAAAACATGATAACATAGGATTTGAACCAATGACAGTCTTAATTTGATAGTGCAAACCCAACACCTTACTAACTGTGCTAACCAGACTGTGCATACCAGACACGCAATTTATCAGAAATTTAAGTGAATAAGCTACAGTGTCCACGGAACTAAACATAATATATTCAATGGGGTGTCATAAGCAAGTCATTAGAATACTTTCCTACTAAATTTATAAGACATAAGCATTCAATATTTGAGTAAACAAAGAGAAAATAAAGCTATCTATTGGGTTTCACTAAAAAGTCCATTGGAAGACTTGACTATTGTTGTTAAAAGACATAGGCATTCATATTATAGAGCCACAAACCACACTAGTAAAATAAAAACATGATAACATGGGATTCGAACCAATGACAGTCTTAATTTGATAGTGCAAACCCAACACCTTACTAACTGTGCTAACCAGACTGTGCATACAAGACATGCAATTTATGAGATATTTAAGTGAATAAGCTACAGTGTCCAAGGTACTAAACATAATATATTCTATGGGGTGTCATAAGCAAGTCATTAGAATACTTTCCTACATAATTTATAAGACATAAGCATTCAATATTTGAGTAAACAAAGAGAAAATAAAGCTATCTATTGGGTTTCACTAAAAAGTCCATTGGAAGACTTGACTATTGTTGTTAAAAGACATAGGCATTCATAATATAGAGCCACAAACCACACTAGTAAAATAAAAACATGATAACATGGGATTCGAACCAATGACAGTCTTAATTTGATAGTGCAAACCCTACACCTTACTAACTGTGCTAACCAGACTGTGCATACCAGACACATAATTTATCAGAGATTTAAGTGAATAAGCTACAGTGTCCAAGGTACTAAACATAATATATTCTATGGGGTGTCATAAGCAAGTCATTAGAATACTTTCCTACTAAATTTATAAGACATAAGCATTCAATATTTGAGTAAACAAAGAGAAAATAAAGCTATCTATTGGGTTTCACTAAAAAGTCCATTGGAAGACATGACTATTGTTGTTAAAAGACATAGGCATTCATATTATAGAGCCACAAACCACACTAGTAAAATAAAAACATGTTAACATGGGATTCGAACCAATGACAGTCTTAATTTGATAGTGCAAACCCAACACCTTACTAACTGTGCTAACCAGACTGTGCATACCAGACACACAATTTATCAGAAATTTAAGTGAATAAGCTACAGTGTCCACGGAACTAAACATAATATATTCAATGGGGTGTCATAAGCAAGTCATTAGAATACTTTCCTACTAAATTTATAAGACATAAGCATTCAATATTTGAGTAAACAAAGAGAAAATAAAGCTATCTATTGGGTTTCACTAAAAAGTCCATTGGAAGACTTGACTATTGTTGTTAAAAGACATAGGCATTCATATTATAGAGCCACAAACCACACTAGTAAAATAAAAACATGATAACATGGTATTTGAACCAATGACAGTCTTAATTTGATAGTGCAAACCCAACACCTTACTAACTGTGCTAACCAGACTGTGCATACCAGACATGCAATTTATCAGAGATTTAAGTGAATAAGCTACACTGTCCAAGGTACTAAACATAATATATTCTATGGGGTGTCATAAGCAAGTCATTAGAATACTTTCCTACTAAATTTATAAGACATAAGCATTCAATATTTGAGTAAACAAAGAGAAAATAAAGCTATCTATTGGGTTTCACTAAAAAGTCCATTGGAAGACTTGACTATTGTTGTTAAAAGATATAGGCATTCATATTATAGAGCCACAAACCACACTAGTAAAATAGAAACATGATAACATGGGATTCGAACCAACGACAGTCTTAATTTGATAGTGCAAACCCAACACCTTACTAACTGTGCTAACCAGACCGTGCATACCAGACACACAATTTATCAGAGATTTAAGTGAATAAGCTACAGTGTCCACAGAACTAAACATAATATATTCAATGGGGTGTCATAAGCAAGTCATTAGAATACTTTCCTACTAAATTTATAAGACAATTGCATTCAATATTTGAGTAAACAAAGAGAAAATAAAGCTATCTATTGGGTTTCACTAAAAAGTCCATTGGAAGACTTGACTATTGTTGTTAAAAGACATAGGCATTCATATTATAGAGCCACAAACCACACTAGTAAAATAAAAACATGATAACATGGTATTCGAACCAATGACAGTCTTAATTTGATAGTGCAAACCCTACACCTTACTAACTGTGCTAACCAGACCGTGCATACCAGACAGACAATTTATCAGAGATTTAAGTGAATAAGCTACAGTGTCCACAGAACTAAACATAATATATTCAATGGGGTGTCATAAGCAAGTCATTAGAATACTTTCCTACTAAATTTATAAGACACAAGCATTCAATATTTGAGTAAACAAAGAGAAAATAAAGCTATCTATTGGGTTTCACTAAAAAGTCCATTGGAAGACATGACTATTGTTGTTAAAAGACATAGGCATTCATATTATAGAGCCACAAACCACACTAGTAAAATAAAAACATGTTAACATGGGATTCGAACCAATGACAGTCTTAATTTGATAGTGCAAACCCAACACCTTACTAACTGTGCTAACCAGACTGTGCATACCAGACACACAATTTATCAGAAATTTAAGTGAATAAGCTACAGTGTCCACGGAACTAAACATAATATATTCAATGGGGTGTCATAAGCAAGTCATTAGAATACTTTCCTACTAAATTTATAAGACATAAGCATTCAATATTTGAGTAAACAAAGAGAAAATAAAGCTATCTATTGGGTTTCACTAAAAAGTCCATTGGAAGACTTGACTATTGTTGTTAAAAGACATAGGCATTCATATTATAGAGCCACAAACCACACTAGTAAAATAAAAACATGGTATTTGAACCAATGACAGTCTTAATTTGATAGTGCAAACCCAACACCTTACTAACTGTGCTAACCAGACTGTGCATACCAGACATGCAATTTATCAGAGATTTAAGTGAATAAGCTACACTGTCCAAGGTACTAAACATAATATATTCTATGGAGTGTCATAAGCAAGTCATTAGAATACTTTCCTACTAAATTTATAAGACATAAGCATTCAATATTTGAGTAAACAAAGAGAAAATAAAGCTATCTATTGGGTTTCACTAAAAAGTCCATTGGAAGACTTGACTATTGTTGTTAAAAGATATAGGCATTCATATTATAGAGCCACAAACCACACTAGTGAAATAGAAACATGATCACATGGGATTCAAACCAATGACAGTCTTAATTTGATAGTGCAAACCCAACACCTTACTAACTGTGCTAACCAGACCGTACATACCAGACACACAATTTATCAGAGATTTAAGTGAATAAGCTACAGTGTCCACAGAACTAAACATAATATATTCAATGGGGTGTCATAAGCAAGTCATTAGAATACTTTCCTACTAAATTTATAAGACATAAGCATTCAATATTTGAGTAAACAAAGAGAAAATAAAGCTATCTATTCGGTTTCACTAAAAAGTCCATTGGAAGACTTGACTATTGTTGTTAAAAGACATAGGCATTCATAATATAGAGCCACAAACCACACTAGTAAAATAAAAACATGATAACATGGGATTCGAACCAATGACAGTCTTAATTTGATAGTGCAAACCCTACACCTTACTAACTGTGCTAACCAGACTGTGCATACCAGACACATAATTTATCAGAGATTTAAGTGAATAAGCTACAGTGTCCAAGGTACTAAACATAATATATTCTATGGGGTGTCATAAGCAAGTCATTAGAATACTTTCCTACTAAATTTATAAGACATAAGCATTCAATATTTGA
The DNA here is from genome assembly GCF_028390025.1 of Pseudophryne corroboree. Classification (NCBI taxonomy): domain Eukaryota; kingdom Metazoa; phylum Chordata; class Amphibia; order Anura; family Myobatrachidae; genus Pseudophryne; species Pseudophryne corroboree. Next base: position 221,849 of record NW_026970123.1, on the reverse strand, counting down.
GTAAACAAAGAGAAAATAAAGCTATCTATTGGGTTTCACTAAAAAGTCCATTGGAAGACTTGACTATTGTTGTTAAAAGACACAGGCATTCATATTATAGAGCCACAAACCACACTAGTAAAATAAAAACATGATAACATGGTATTCGAACCAATGACAGTCTTAATTTGATAGTGCTAACCCAACACCTTACTAACTGTGCTAACCAGACTGTGCATACCAGACATGCAATTTATCAGATATTTAAGTGAATAAGCTACAGTGTCCAAGTTACTAAACATAATATATTCAATGGGGTGTCATAAGCAAGTCATTAGAATACTTTCCTACTAAATTTATAAGACATAAGCATTCAATATTTGAGTAAACAAAGAGAAAATAAAGCTATCTATTGGGTTTCACTAAAAAGTCCATTGGAAGACTTGACTATTGTTGTTAAAAGACATAGGCATTCATAATATAGAGCCACAAACCACACTAGTAAAATAAAAACATGATAACATAGGATTTGAACAAATGACAGTCTTAATTTGATAGTGCAAACCCAACACCTTACTAACTGTGCTAACCAGACTGTGCATACCAGACACCAAATGTATCAGAGATTTAAGTGAATAAGCTACAGTGTCCAAGGTACTAAACATAATATATTCTATGGGGTGTCATAAGCAAGTCATTAGAATACTTTCCTACTAAATTTATAAGACATAAGCATTCAATATTTGAGTAAACAAAGAGAAAATAAAGCTATCTATTGGGTTTCACTAAAAAGTCCATTGGAAAACTTGACTATTGTTGTTAAAAGATATAGGCATTCATATTATAGAGCCACAAACCACACTAGTAAAATAAAAACATGATAACATGGTATTCGAACCAATGACAGTCTTAATTTGATAGTGCAAACCCAACACCTTACTAACTGTGCTAACCAGACTGTGCATACCAGACATGCAATTTATCAGAGATTTAAGTGAATAAGCTACAGTGTCCAAGGTACTAAACATAATATATTCTATGGGGTGTCATAAGCAAGTCATTAGAATACTTTCCTACTACATTTATAAGACATAAGCATTCAATATTTGAGTAAACAAAGAGAAAATAAAGCTATCTATTGGGTTTCACTAAAAAGTCCATTGGAAAACTTGACTATTGTTGTTAAAAGACATAGGCATTCATATTATAGAGCCACAAACCACACTAGTAAAATAAAAACATGATAACATAGGATTTGAACCAATGACAGTCTTAATTTGATAGTGCAAACCCAACACCTTACTAACTGTGCTAACCAGACTGTGCATACCAGACACGCAATTTATCAGAAATTTAAGTGAATAAGCTACAGTGTCCACGGAACTAAACATAATATATTCAATGGGGTGTCATAAGCAAGTCATTAGAATACTTTCCTACTAAATTTATAAGACATAAGCATTCAATATTTGAGTAAACAAAGAGAAAATAAAGCTATCTATTGGGTTTCACTAAAAAGTCCATTGGAAGACTTGACTATTGTTGTTAAAAGACATAGGCATTCATATTATAGAGCCACAAACCACACTAGTAAAATAAAAACATGATAAAATGGGATTCGAACCAATGACAGTCTTAATTTGATAGTGCAAACCCAACACCTTACTAACTGTGCTAACCAGACTGTGCATACAAGACATGCAATTTATGAGATATTTAAGTGAATAAGCTACAGTGTCCAAGGTACTAAACATAATATATTCTATGGGGTGTCATAAGCAAGTCATTAGAATACTTTCCTACATAATTTATAAGACATAAGCATTCAATATTTGAGTAAACAAAGAGAAAATAAAGCTATCTATTGGGTTTCACTAAAAAGTCCATTGGAAGACTTGACTATTGTTGTTAAAAGACATAGGCATTCATAATATAGAGCCACAAACCACACTAGTAAAATAAAAACATGATAACATGGGATTCGAACCAATGACAGTCTTAATTTGATAGTGCAAACCCTACACCTTACTAACTGTGCTAACCAGACTGTGCATACCAGACACATAATTTATCAGAGATTTAAGTGAATAAGCTACAATGTCCAAGTTACTAAACATAATATATACAATGGGGTGTCATAAGCAAGTCATTAGAATACTTTCCTACTAAATTTATAAGACATAAGCATTCAATATTTGAGTAAACAAAGAGAAAATAAAGCTATCTATTGGGTTTCACTAAAAAGTCCATTGGAAGACTTGACTATTGTTGTTAAAAGACATAGGCATTCATAATATAGAGCCACAAACCACACTAGTAAAATAAAAACATGATAACATGGTATTCGAACCAATGACAGTCTTAATTTGATAGTGCTAACCCAACACCTTACTAACTGTGCTAACCAGACTGTGCATACCAGACATGCAATTTATCAGATATTTAAGTGAATAAGCTACAGTGTCCAAGTTACTAAACATAATATATACAATGGGGTGTCATAAGCAAGTCATTAGAATACTTTCCTACTAAATTTATAAGACATAAGCATTCAATATTTGAGTAAACAAAGAGAAAATAAAGCTATCTATTGGGTTTCACTAAAAAGTCCATTGGAAAACTTGACTATTGTTGTTAAAAGATATAGGCATTCATATTATAGAGCCACAAACCACACTAGTAAAATAAAAACATGATAACATGGTATTCGAACCAATGACAGTCTTAATTTGATAGTGCAAACCCAACACCTTACTAACTGTGCTAACCAGACTGTGCATACCAGACATGCAATTTATCAGAGATTTAAGTGAATAAGCTACAGTGTCCAAGGTACTAAACATAATATATTCTATGGGGTGTCATAAGCAAGTCATTAGAATACTTTCCTACTACATTTATAAGACATAAGCATTCAATATTTGAGTAAACAAAGAGAAAATAAAGCTATCTATTGGGTTTCACTAAAAAGTCCATTGGAAAACTTGACTATTGTTGTTAAAAGACATAGGCATTCATATTATAGAGCCACAAACCACACTAGTAAAATAAAAACATGATAACATAGGATTTGAACCAATGACAGTCTTAATTTGATAGTGCAAACCCAACACCTTACTAACTGTGCTAACCAGACTGTGCATACCAGACATGCAATTTATCAGAAATTTAAGTGAATAAGCTACAGTGTCCACGGAACTAAACATAATATATTCAATGGGGTGTCATAAGCAAGTCATTAGAATACTTTCCTACTAAATTTATAAGACATAAGCATTCAATCTTTGAGTAAACAAAGAGAAAATAAAGCTATCTATTGGGTTTCACTAAAAAGTCCATTGGAAGACTTGACTATTGTTGTTAAAAGACATAGGCATTCATATTATAGAGCCACAAACCACACTAGTAAAATAAAAACATGATAACATGGTATTTGAACCAATGACAGTCTTAATTTGATAGTGCAAACCCAACACCTTACTAACTGTGCTAACCAGACTGTGCATACCAGACATGCAATTTATCAGAGATTTAAGTGAATAAGCTACACTGTCCAAGGTACTAAACATAATATATTCTATGGGGTGTCATAAGCAAGTCATTAGAATACTTTCCTACTAAATTTATAAGACATAAGCATTCAATATTTGAGTAAACAAAGAGAAAATAAAGCTATCTATTGGGTTTCACTAAAAAGTCCATTGGAAGACTTGACTATTGTTGTTAAAAGATATAGGCATTCATATTATAGAGCCACAAACCACACTTGTAAAATAGAAACATGATAACATGGGATTCGAACCAACGACAGTCTTAATTTGATAGTGCAAACCCAACACCTTACTAACTGTGCTAACCAGACCATGCATACCAGACACACAATTTATCAGAGATTTAAGTGAATAAGCTACAGTGTCCACAGAACTAAACATAATATATTCAATGTGGTGTCATAAGCAAGTCATTAGAATACTTTCCTACTAAATTTATAAGACAATTGCATTCAATATTTGAGTAAACAAAGAGAAAATAAAGCTATCTATTGGGTTTCACTAAAAAGTCCATTGGAAGACTTGACTATTGTTGTTAAAAGACATAGGCATTCATATTATAGAGCCACAAACCACACTAGTAAAATAAAAACATGATAACATGGTATTCGAACCAATGACAGTCTTAATTTGATAGTGCAAACCCTACACCTTACTAACTGTGCTAACCAGACCGTGCATACCAGACAGACAATTTATCAGAGATTTAAGTGAATAAGCTACAGTGTCCACAGAACTAAACATAATATATTCAATGGGGTGTCATAAGCAAGTCATTAGAATACTTTCCTACTAAATTTATAAGACACAAGCATTCAATATTTGAGTAAACAAAGAGAAAATAAAGCTATCTATTGGGTTTCACTAAAAAGTCCATTGGAAGACTTGACTATTGTTGTTAAAAGACATAGGCATTCATATTATAGAGCCACAAACCACACTAGTAAAATAAAAACATGATAACATGGTATTTGAACCAATGACAGTCTTAATTTGATAGTGCAAACCCAACACCTTACTAACTGTGCTAACCAGACTGTGCATACCAGACATGCAATTTATCAGAGATTTAAGTGAATAAGCTACACTGTCCAAGGTACTAAACATAATATATTCTATGGAGTGTCATAAGCAAGTCATTAGAATACTTTCCTACTAAATTTATAAGACATAAGCATTCAATATTTGAGTAAACAAAGAGAAAATAAAGCTATCTATTGGGTTTCACTAAAAAGTCCATTGGAAGACTTGACTATTGTTGTTAAAAGATATAGGCATTCATATTATAGAGCCACAAACCACACTAGTAAAATAGAAACATGATCACATGGGATTCAAACCAATGACAGTCTTAATTTGATAGTGCAAACCCAACACCTTACTAACTGTGCTAACCAGACCGTACATACCAGACACACAATTTATCAGAGATTTAAGTGAATAAGCTACAGTGTCCACAGAACTAAACATAATATATTCAATGGGGTGTCATAAGCAAGTCATTAGAATACTTTCCTACTAAATTTATAAGACATAAGCATTCAATATTTGAGTAAACAAAGAGAAAATAAAGCTATCTATTGGGTTTCACTAAAAAGTCCATTGGAAGACTTGACTATTGTTGTTAAAAGACATAGGCATTCATATTATAGAGCCACAAACCACACTAGTAAAATAAAAACATGATAACATGGGATTCTAACCAATGACAGTCTTAATTTGATAGTGCAAACCCAACACCTTATTATCTGTGCTAACCAGACTGTGCATACAAGACATGCAATTTATGAGATATTTAAGTGAATAAGCTACAGTGTCCAAGGTACTAAACATAATATATTCTATGGGGTGTCATAAGCAAGTCATTAGAATACTTTCCTACATAATTTATAAGACATAAGCATTCAATATTTGAGTAAACAAAGAGAAAATAAAGCTATCTATTGGGTTTCACTAAAAAGTCCATTGGAAGACTTGACTATTGTTGTTAAAAGATATAGGCATTCATATTATAGAGCCACAAACCACACTAGTAAAATAAAAACATGATAACATGGGATTCGAACCAATGACAGTCTTAATTTGATAGTGCAAACCCTACACCTTACTAACTGTGCTAACCAGACTGTGCATACCAGACACATAATTTATCAGAGATTTAAGTGAATAAGCTACAGTGTCCAAGGTACTAAACATAATATATTCTATGGGGTGTCATAAGCAAGTCATTAGAATACTTTCCTACTAAATTTATAAGACATAAGCATTCAATATTTGAGTAAACAAAGAGAAAATAAAGCTATCTATTGGGTTTCACTAAAAAGTCCATTGGAAGACATGACTATTGTTGTTAAAAGACATAGGCATTCATATTATAGAGCCACAAACCACACTAGTAAAATAAAAACATGTTAACATGGGATTCGAACCAATGACAGTCTTAATTTGATAGTGCAAACCCAACACCTTACTAAGTGTGCTAACCAGACTGTGCATACCAGACACACAATTTATCAGAAATTTAAGTGAATAAGCTACAGTGTCCACGGAACTAAACATAATATATTCAATGGGGTGTCATAAGCAAGTCATTAGAATACTTTCCTACTAAATTTATAAGACATAAGCATTCAATATTTGAGTAAACAAAGAGAAAATAAAGCTATCTATTGGGTTTCACTAAAAAGTCCATTGGAAGACTTGACTATTGTTGTTAAAAGACATAGGCATTCATATTATAGAGCCACAAACCACACTAGTAAAATAAAAACATGATAACATGGTATTTGAACCAATGACAGTCTTAATTTGATAGTGCAAACCCAACACCTTACTAACTGTGCTAACCAGACTGTGCATACCAGACATGCAATTTATCAGAGATTTAAGTGAATAAGCTACACTGTCCAAGGTACTAAACATAATATATTCTATGGAGTGTCATAAGCAAGTCATTAGAATACTTTCCTACTAAATTTATAAGACATAAGCATTCAATATTTGAGTAAACAAAGAGAAAATAAAGCTATCTATTGGGTTTCACTAAAAAGTCCATTGGAAGACTTGACTATTGTTGTTAAAAGACATAGGCATTCATAATATAGAGCCACAAACCACACTAGTAAAATAAAAACATGATAACATGGGATTCGAACCAATGACAGTCTTAATTTGATAGTGCAAACCCTACACCTTACTAACTGTGCTAACCAGACTGTGCATACCAGACACATAATTTATCAGAGATTTAAGTGAATAAGCTACAGTGTCCAAGGTACTAAACATAATATATTCTATGGGGTGTCATAAGCAAGTCATTAGAATACTTTCCTACTAAATTTATAAGACATAAGCATTCAATATTTGAGTAAACAAAGAGAAAATAAAGCTATCTATTGGGTTTCACTAAAAAGTCCATTGGAAGACATGACTATTGTTGTTAAAAGACATAGGCATTCATATTATAGAGCCACAAACCACACTAGTAAAATAAAAACATGTTAACATGGGATTCGAACCAATGACAGTCTTAATTTGATAGTGCAAACCCAACACCTTACTAACTGTGCTAACCAGACTGTGCATACCAGACACACAATTTATCAGAAATTTAAGTGAATAAGCTACAGTGTCCACGGAACTAAACATAATATATTCAATGGGGTGTCATAAGCAAGTCATTAGAATACTTTCCTACTAAATTTATAAGACATAAGCATTCAATATTTGAGTAAACAAAGAGAAAATAAAGCTATCTATTGGGTTTCACTAAAAAGTCCATTGGAAGACTTGACTATTGTTGTTAAAAGACATAGGCATTCATATTATAGAGCCACAAACCACATTAGTAAAATAAAAACATGATAACATGGTATTTGAACCAATGACAGTCTTAATTTGATAGTGCAAACCCAACACCTTACTAACTGTGCTAACCAGACTGTGCATACCAGACACACAATTTATCAGAAATTTAAGTGAATAAGCTACAGTGTCCACGGAACTAAACATAATATATTCAATGGGGTGTCATAAGCAAGTCATTAGAATACTTTCCTACTAAATTTATAAGACATAAGCATTCAATATTTGAGTAAACAAAGAGAAAATAAAGCTATCTATTGGGTTTCACTAAAAAGTCCATTGGAAGACTTGACTATTGTTGTTAAAAGACATAGGCATTCATATTATAGAGCCACAAACCACACTAGTAAAATAAAAACATGATAACATGGTATTTGAACCAATGACAGTCTTAATTTGATAGTGCAAACCCAACACCTTACTAACTGTGCTAACCAGACTGTGCATACCAGACATGCAATTTATCAGAGATTTAAGTGAATAAGCTACACTGTCCAAGGTACTAAACATAATATATTCTATGGAGTGTCATAAGCAAGTCATTAGAATACTTTCCTACTAAATTTATAAGACATAAGCATTCAATATTTGAGTAAACAAAGAGAAAATAAAGCTATCTATTGGGTTTCACTAAAAAGTCCATTGGAAGACTTGACTATTGTTGTTAAAAGATATAGGCATTCATATTATAGAGCCACAAACCACACTAGTAAAATAGAAACATGATCACATGGGATTCAAACCAATGACAGTCTTAATTTGATAGTGCAAACCCTACACCTTACTAACTGTGCTAACCAGACCGTACATACCAGACACACAATTTATCAGAGATTTAAGTGAATAAGCTACAGTGTCCACAGAACTAAACATAATATATTCAATGGGGTGTCATAAGCAAGTCATTAGAATACTTTCCTACTAAATTTATAAGACATAAGCATTCAATATTTGAGTAAACAAAGAGAAAATAAAGCTATCTATTGGGTTTCACTAAAAAGTCCATTGGAAGACTTGACTATTGTTGTTAAAAGACATAGGCATTCATATTATAGAGCCACAAACCACACTAGTAAAATAAAAACATGATAACATGGGATTCGAACCAATGACAGTCTTAATTTGATAGTGCAAACCCAACACCTTACTAACTGTGCTAACCAGACTGTGCATACAAGACATGCAATTTATGAGATATTTAAGTGAATAAGCTACAGTGTCCAAGGTACTAAACATAATATATTCTATGGGGTGTCATAAGCAAGTCATTAGAATACTTTCCTACATAATTTATAAGACATAAGCATTCAATATTTGAGTAAACAAAGAGAAAATAAAGCTATCTATTGGGTTTCACTAAAAAGTCCATTGGAAGACTTGACTATTGTTGTTAAAAGACATAGGCATTCATAATATAGAGCCACAAACCACACTAGTAAAATAAAAACATGATAACATGGGATTCGAACCAATGACAGTCTTAATTTGATAGTGCAAACCCTACACCTTACTAACTGTGCTAACCAGACTGTGCATACCAGACACATAATTTATCAGAGATTTAAGTGAATAAGCTACAGTGTCCAAGGTACTAAACATAATATATTCTATGGGGTGTCATAAGCAAGTCATTAGAATACTTTCCTACTAAATTTATAAGACATAAGCATTCAATATTTGAGTAAACAAAGAGAAAATAAAGCTATCTATTGGGTTTCACTAAAAAGTCCATTGGAAGACTTGACTATTGTTGTTAAAAGATATAGGCATTCATATTATAGAGCCACAAACCACACTAGTAAAATAGAAACATGATAACATGGGATTCGAACCAACGACAGTCTTAACTTGATAGTACAAACCCAACACCTTACTAACTGTGCTAACCAGACCGTGCATACCAGACACACAATTTATCAGAGATTTAAGTGAATAAGCTACAGTGTCCACAGAACTAAACATAATATATTCAATGGGGTGTCATAAGCAAGTCATTAGAATACTTTCCTACTAAATTTATAAGACATAAGCATTCAATATTTGAGTAAACAAAGAGAAAATAAAGCTATCTATTGGGTTTCACTAAAAAGTCCATTGGAAGACTTGACTATTGTTGTTAAAAGACATAGGCATTCATATTATAGAGCCACAAACCACACTAGTAAAATAAAAACATGATAACATGGTATTTGAACCAATGACAGTCTTAATTTGATAGTGCAAACCCAACACCTTACTAACTGTGCTAACCAGACTGTGCATACCAGACATGCAATTTATCAGAGATTTAAGTGAATAAGCTACACTGTCCAAGGTACTAAACATAATATATTCTATGGAGTGTCATAAGCAAGTCATTAGAATACTTTCCTACTAAATTTATAAGACATAAGCATTCAATATTTGAGTAAACAAAGAGAAAATAAAGCTATCTATTGGGTTTCACTAAAAAGTCCATTGGAAGACTTGACTATTGTTGTTAAAAGATATAGGCATTCATATTATAGAGCCACAAACCACACTAGTAAAATAGAAACATGATCACATGGGATTCAAACCAATGACAGTCTTAATTTGATAGTGCAAACCCAACACCTTACTAACTGTGCTAACCAGACTGTACATACCAGACACACAATTTATCAGAGATTTAAGTGAATAAGCTACAGTGTCCACAGAACTAAACATAATATATTCAATGGGGTGTCATAAGCAAGTCATTAGAATACTTTCCTACTAAATTTATAAGACATAAGCATTCAATATTTGAGTAAACAAAGAGAAAATAAAGCTATCTATTGGGTTTCACTAAAAAGTCCATTGGAAGACTTGACTATTGTTGTTAAAAGACATAGGCATTCATATTATAGAGCCACAAACCACACTAGTAAAATAAAAACATGATAACATGGGATTCGAACCAATGACAGTCTTAATTTGATAGTGCAAACCCAACACCTTACTAACTGTGCTAACCAGACTGTGCATACAAGACATGCAATTTATGAGATATTTAAGTGAATAAGCTACAGTGTCCAAGGTACTAAACATAATATATTCTATGGGGTGTCATAAGCAAGTCATTAGAATACTTTCCTACATAATTTATAAGACATAAGCATTCAATATTTGAGTAAACAAAGAGAAAATAAAGCTATCTATTGGGTTTCACTAAAAAGTCCATTGGAAGACTTGACTATTGTTGTTAAAAGACATAGGCATTCATAATATAGAGCCACAAACCACACTAGTAAAATAAAAACATGATAACATGGGATTCGAACCAATGACAGTCTTAATTTGATAGTGCAAACCCTACACCTTACTAACTGTGCTAACCAGACTGTGCATACCAGACACATAATTTATCAGAGATTTAAGTGAATAAGCTACAGTGTCCAAGGTACTAAACATAATATATTCTATGGGGTGTCATAAGCAAGTCATTAGAATACTTTCCTACTAAATTTATAAGACATAAGCATTCAATATTTGAGTAAACAAAGAGAAAATAAAGCTATCTATTGGGTTTCACTAAAAAGTCCATTGGAAGACTTGACTATTGTTGTTAAAAGATATAGGCATTCATATTATAGAGCCACAAACCACACTAGTAAAATAGAAACATGATCACATGGGATTCAAACCAATGACAGTCTTAATTTGATAGTGCAAACCCAACACCTTACTAACTGTGCTAACCAGACCGTACATACCAGACACACAATTTATCAGAGATTTAAGTGAATAAGCTACAGTGTCCACAGAACTAAACATAATATATTCAATGGGGTGTCATAAGCAAGTCATTAGAATACTTTCCTACTAAATTTATAAGACATAAGCATTCAATATTTGAGTAAACAAAGAGAAAATAAAGCTATCTATTGGGTTTCACTAAAAAGTCCATTGGAAGACTTGACTATTGTTGTTAAAAGACATAGGCATTCATATTATAGAGCCACAAACCACACTAGTAAAATAAAAACATGATAACATGGGATTCTAACCAATGACAGTCTTAATTTGATAGTGCAAACCCAACACCTTATTATCTGTGCTAACCAGACTGTGCATACAAGACATGCAATTTATGAGATATTTAAGTGAATAAGCTACAGTGTCCAAGGTACTAAACATAATATATTCTATGGGGTGTCATAAGCAAGTCATTAGAATACTTTCCTACATAATTTATAAGACATAAGCATTCAATATTTGAGTAAACAAAGAGAAAATAAAGCTATCTATTGGGTTTCACTAAAAAGTCCATTGGAAGACTTGACTATTGTTGTTAAAAGATATAGGCATTCATATTATAGAGCCACAAACCACACTAGTAAAATAAAAACATGATAACATGGGATTCGAACCAATGACAGTCTTAATTTGATAGTGCAAACCCTACACCTTACTAACTGTGCTAACCAGACTGTGCATACCAGACACATAATTTATCAGAGATTTAAGTGAATAAGCTACAGTGTCCAAGGTACTAAACATAATATATTCTATGGGGTGTCATAAGCAAGTCATTAGAATACTTTCCTACTAAATTTATAAGACATAAGCATTCAATATTTGAGTAAACAAAGAGAAAATAAAGCTATCTATTGGGTTTCACTAAAAAGTCCATTGGAAGACATGACTATTGTTGTTAAAAGACATAGGCATTCATATTATAGAGCCACAAACCACACTAGTAAAATAAAAACATGTTAACATGGGATTCGAACCAATGACAGTCTTAATTTGATAGTGCAAACCCAACACCTTACTAAGTGTGCTAACCAGACTGTGCATACCAGACACACAATTTATCAGAAATTTAAGTGAATAAGCTACAGTGTCCACGGAACTAAACATAATATATTCAATGGGGTGTCATAAGCAAGTCATTAGAATACTTTCCTACTAAATTTATAAGACATAAGCATTCAATATTTGAGTAAACAAAGAGAAAATAAAGCTATCTATTGGGTTTCACTAAAAAGTCCATTGGAAGACTTGACTATTGTTGTTAAAAGACATAGGCATTCATATTATAGAGCCACAAACCACACTAGTAAAATAAAAACATGATAACATGGTATTTGAACCAATGACAGTCTTAATTTGATAGTGCAAACCCAACACCTTACTAACTGTGCTAACCAGACTGTGCATACCAGACATGCAATTTATCAGAGATTTAAGTGAATAAGCTACACTGTCCAAGGTACTAAACATAATATATTCTATGGAGTGTCATAAGCAAGTCATTAGAATACTTTCCTACTAAATTTATAAGACATAAGCATTCAATATTTGAGTAAACAAAGAGAAAATAAAGCTATCTATTGGGTTTCACTAAAAAGTCCATTGGAAGACTTGACTATTGTTGTTAAAAGACATAGGCATTCATAATATAGAGCCACAAACCACACTAGTAAAATAAAAACATGATAACATGGGATTCGAACCAATGACAGTCTTAATTTGATAGTGCAAACCCTACACCTTACTAACTGTGCTAACCAGACTGTGCATACCAGACACATAATTTATCAGAGATTTAAGTGAATAAGCTACAGTGTCCAAGGTACTAAACATAATATATTCTATGGGGTGTCATAAGCAAGTCATTAGAATACTTTCCTACTAAATTTATAAGACATAAGCATTCAATATTTGAGTAAACAAAGAGAAAATAAAGCTATCTATTGGGTTTCACTAAAAAGTCCATTGGAAGACATGACTATTGTTGTTAAAAGACATAGGCATTCATATTATAGAGCCACAAACCACACTAGTAAAATAAAAACATGTTAACATGGGATTCGAACCAATGACAGTCTTAATTTGATAGTGCAAACCCAACACCTTACTAACTGTGCTAACCAGACTGTGCATACCAGACACACAATTTATCAGAAATTTAAGTGAATAAGCTACAGTGTCCACGGAACTAAACATAATATATTCAATGGGGTGTCATAAGCAAGTCATTAGAATACTTTCCTACTAAATTTATAAGACATAAGCATTCAATATTTGAGTAAACAAAGAGAAAATAAAGCTATCTATTGGGTTTCACTAAAAAGTCCATTGGAAGACTTGACTATTGTTGTTAAAAGACATAGGCATTCATATTATAGAGCCACAAACCACACTAGTAAAATAAAAACATGATAACATGGTATTTGAACCAATGACAGTCTTAATTTGATAGTGCAAACCCAACACCTTACTAACTGTGCTAACCAGACTGTGCATACCAGACATGCAATTTATCAGAGATTTAAGTGAATAAGCTACACTGTCCAAGGTACTAAACATAATATATTCTATGGAGTGTCATAAGCAAGTCATTAGAATACTTTCCTACTAAATTTATAAGACATAAGCATTCAATATTTGAGTAAACAAAGAGAAAATAAAGCTATCTATTGGGTTTCACTAAAAAGTCCATTGGAAGACTTGACTATTGTTGTTAAAAGATATAGGCATTCATATTATAGAGCCACAAACCACACTAGTAAAATAGAAACATGATCACATGGGATTCAAACCAATGACAGTCTTAATTTGATAGTGCAAACCCAACACCTTACTAACTGTGCTAACCAGACCGTACATACCAGACACACAATTTATCAGAGATTTAAGTGAATAAGCTACAGTGTCCACAGAACTAAACATAATATATTCAATGGGGTGTCATAAGCAAGTCATTAGAATACTTTCCTACTAAATTTATAAGACATAAGCATTCAATATTTGAGTAAACAAAGAGAAAATAAAGCTATCTATTGGGTTTCACTAAAAAGTCCATTGGAAGACTTGACTATTGTTGTTAAAAGACATAGGCATTCATATTATAGAGCCACAAACCACACTAGTAAAATAAAAACATGATAACATGGGATTCGAACCAATGACAGTCTTAATTTGATAGTGCAAACCCAACACCTTACTAACTGTGCTAACCAGACTGTGCATACAAGACATGCAATTTATGAGATATTTAAGTGAATAAGCTACAGTGTCCAAGGTACTAAACATAATATATTCTATGGGGTGTCATAAGCAAGTCATTAGAATACTTTCCTACATAATTTATAAGACATAAGCATTCAATATTTGAGTAAACAAAGAGAAAATAAAGCTATCTATTGGGTTTCACTAAAAAGTCCATTGGAAGACTTGACTATTGTTGTTAAAAGACATAGGCATTCATAATATAGAGCCACAAACCACACTAGTAAAATAAAAACATGATAACATGGGATTCGAACCAATGACAGTCTTAATTTGATAGTGCAAACCCTACACCTTACTAACTGTGCTAACCAGACTGTGCATACCAGACACATAATTTATCAGAGATTTAAGTGAATAAGCTACAGTGTCCAAGGTACTAAACATAATATATTCTATGGGGTGTCATAAGCAAGTCATTAGAATACTTTCCTACTAAATTTATAAGACATAAGCATTCAATATTTGAGTAAACAAAGAGAAAATAAAGCTATCTATTGGGTTTCACTAAAAAGTCCATTGGAAGACTTGACTATTGTTGTTAAAAGATATAGGCATTCATATTATAGAGCCACAAACCACACTAGTAAAATAGAAACATGATAACATGGGATTCGAACCAACGACAGTCTTAACTTGATAGTACAAACCCAACACCTTACTAACTGTGCTAACCAGACCATGCATACCAGACACACAATTTATCAGAGATTTAAGTGAATAAGCTACAGTGTCCACAGAACTAAACATAATATATTCAATGGGGTGTCATAAGCAAGTCATTAGAATACTTTCCTACTAAATTTATAAGACATAAGCATTCAATATTTGAGTAAACAAAGAGAAAATAAAGCTATCTATTGGGTTTCACTAAAAAGTCCATTGGAAGACTTGACTATTGTTGTTAAAAGACATAGGCATTCATATTATAGAGCCACAAACCACACTAGTAAAATAAAAACATGATAACATGGTATTTGAACCAATGACAGTCTTAATTTGATAGTGCAAACCCAACACCTTACTAACTGTGCTAACCAGACCGTACATACCAGACACACAATTTATCAGAGATTTAAGTGAATAAGCTACACTGTCCAAGGTACTAAACATAATATATTCTATGGAGTGTCATAAGCAAGTCATTAGAATACTTTCCTACTAAATTTATAAGACATAAGCATTCAATATTTGAGTAAACAAAGAGAAAATAAAGCTATCTATTGGGTTTCACTAAAAAGTCCATTGGAAGACTTGACTATTGTTGTTAAAAGATATAGGCATTCATATTATAGAGCCACAAACCACACTAGTAAAATAGAAACATGATCACATGGGATTCAAACCAATGACAGTCTTAATTTGATAGTGCAAACCCAACACCTTACTAACTGTGCTAACCAGACCGTACATACCAGACACACAATTTATCAGAGATTTAAGTGAATAAGCTACAGTGTCCACAGAACTAAACATAATATATTCAATGGGGTGTCATAAGCAAGTCATTAGAATACTTTCCTACTAAATTTATAAGACATAAGCATTCAATATTTGAGTAAACAAAGAGAAAATAAAGCTATCTATTGGGTTTCACTAAAAAGTCCATTGGAAGACTTGACTATTGTTGTTAAAAGACATAGGCATTCATATTATAGAGCCACAAACCACACTAGTAAAATAAAAACATGATAACATGGGATTCGAACCAATGACAGTCTTAATTTGATAGTGCAAACCCAACACCTTACTAACTGTGCTAACCAGACTGTGCATACAAGACATGCAATTTATGAGATATTTAAGTGAATAAGCTACAGTGTCCAAGGTACTAAACATAATATATTCTATGGGGTGTCATAAGCAAGTCATTAGAATACTTTCCTACATAATTTATAAGACATAAGCATTCAATATTTGAGTAAACAAAGAGAAAATAAAGCTATCTATTGGGTTTCACTAAAAAGTCCATTGGAAGACTTGACTATTGTTGTTAAAAGATATAGGCATTCATATTATAGAGCCACAAACCACACTAGTAAAATAAAAACATGATAACATGGGATTCGAACCAATGACAGTCTTAATTTGATAGTGCAAACCCTACACCTTACTAACTGTGCTAACCAGACTGTGCATACCAGACACATAATTTATCAGAGATTTAAGTGAATAAGCTACAGTGTCCAAGGTACTAAACATAATATATTCTATGGGGTGTCATAAGCAAGTCATTAGAATACTTTCCTACTAAATTTATAAGACGTAAGCATTCAATATTTGAGTAAACAAAGAGAAAATAAAGCTATCTATTGGGTTTCACTAAAAAGTCCATTGGAAGACATGACTATTGTTGTTAAAAGACATAGGCATTCATATTATAGAGCCACAAACCACACTAGTAAAATAAAAACATGATAACATGGTATTTGAACCAATGACAGTCTTAATTTGATAGTGCAAACCCAACACCTTACTAACTGTGCTAACCAGACTGTGCATACCAGACATGCAATTTATCAGAGATTTAAGTGAATAAGCTACACTGTCCAAGGTACTAAACATAATATATTCTATGGAGTGTCATAAGCAAGTCATTAGAATACTTTCCTACTAAATTTATAAGACATAAGCATTCAATATTTGAGTAAACAAAGAGAAAATAAAGTTATCTATTGGGTTTCACTAAAAAGTCCATTGGAAGACTTGACTATTGTTGTTAAAAGACATAGGCATTCATAATATAGAGCCACAAACCACACTAGTAAAATAAAAACATGATAACATGGGATTCGAACCAATGACAGTCTTAATTTGATAGTGCAAACCCTACACCTTACTAACTGTGCTAACCAGACTGTGCATACCAGACACATAATTTATCAGAGATTTAAGTGAATAAGCTACAGTGTCCAAGGTACTAAACATAATATATTCTATGGGGTGTCATAAGCAAGTCATTAGAATACTTTCCTACTAAATTTATAAGACATAAGCATTCAATATTTGAGTAAACAAAGAGAAAATAAAGCTATCTATTGGGTTTCACTAAAAAGTCCATTGGAAGACATGACTATTGTTGTTAAAAGACATAGGCATTCATATTATAGAGCCACAAACCACACTAGTAAAATAAAAACATGTTAACATGGGATTCGAACCAATGACAGTCTTAATTTGATAGTGCAAACCCAACACCTTACTAACTGTGCTAACCAGACTGTGCATACCAGACACACAATTTATCAGAAATTTAAGTGAATAAGCTACAGTGTCCACGGAACTAAACATAATATATTCAATGGGGTGTCATAAGCAAGTCATTAGAATACTTTCCTACTAAATTTATAAGACATAAGCATTCAATATTTGAGTAAACAAGGAGAAAATAAAGCTATCTATTGGGTTTCACTAAAAAGTCCATTGGAAGACTTGACTATTGTTGTTAAAAGACATAGGCATTCATATTATAGAGCCACAAACCACACTAGTAAAATAAAAACATGATAACATGGTATTTGAACCAATGACAGTCTTAATTTGATAGTGCAAACCCAACACCTTACTAACTGTGCTAACCAGACTGTGCATACCAGACATGCAATTTATCAGAGATTTAAGTGAATAAGCTACACTGTCCAAGGTACTAAACATAATATATTCTATGGAGTGTCATAAGCAAGTCATTAGAATACTTTCCTACTAAATTTATAAGACATAAGCATTCAATATTTGAGTAAACAAAGAGAAAATAAAGCTATCTATTGGGTTTCACTAAAAAGTCCATTGGAAGACTTGACTATTGTTGTTAAAAGATATAGGCATTCATATTATAGAGCCACAAACCACACTAGTAAAATAGAAACATGATCACATGGGATTCAAACCAATGACAGTCTTAATTTGATAGTACAAACCCAACACCTTACTAACTGTGCTAACCAGACCGTACATACCAGACACACAATTTATCAGAGATTTAAGTGAATAAGCTACAGTGTCCACAGAACTAAACATAATATATTCAATGGGGTGTCATAAGCAAGTCATTAGAATACTTTCCTACTAAATTTATAAGACATAAGCATTCAATATTTGAGTAAACAAAGAGAAAATAAAGCTATCTATTGGGTTTCACTAAAAAGTCCATTGGAAGACTTGACTATTGTTGTTAAAAGACATAGGCATTCATATTATAGAGCCACAAACCACACTAGTAAAATAAAAACATGATAACATGGGATTCGAACCAATGACAGTCTTAATTTGATAGTGCAAACCCAACACCTTACTAACTGTGCTAACCAGACTGTGCATACAAGACATGCAATTTATGAGATATTTAAGTGAATAAGCTACAGTGTCCAAGGTACTAAACATAATATATTCTATGGGGTGTCATAAGCAAGTCATTAGAATACTTTCCTACATAATTTATAAGACATAAGCATTCAATATTTGAGTAAACAAAGAGAAAATAAAGCTATCTATTGGGTTTCACTAAAAAGTCAATTGGAAGACTTGACTATTGTTGTTAAAAGACATAGGCATTCATAATATAGAGCCACAAACCACACTAGTAAAATAAAAACATGATAACATGGGATTCGAACCAATGACAGTCTTAATTTGATAGTGCAAACCCTACACCTTACTAACTGTGCTAACCAGACTGTGCATACCAGACACATAATTTATCAGAGATTTAAGTGAATAAGCTACAGTGTCCAAGGTACTAAACATAATATATTCTATGGGGTGTCATAAGCAAGTCATTAGAATACTTTCCTACTAAATTTATAAGACATAAGCATTCAATATTTGAGTAAACAAAGAGAAAATAAAGCTATCTATTGGGTTTCACTAAAAAGTCAATTGGAAGACTTGACTATTGTTGTTAAAAGATATAGGCATTCATATTATAGAGCCACAAACCACACTAGTAAAATAGAAACATGATAACATGGGATTCGAACCAACGACAGTCTTAACTTGATAGTACAAACCCAACACCTTACTAACTGTGCTAACCAGACCGTGCATACCAGACACACAATTTATCAGAGATTTAAGTGAATAAGCTACAGTGTCCACAGAACTAAACATAATATATTCAATGGGGTGTCATAAGCAAGTCATTAGAATACTTTCCTACTAAATTTATAAGACATAAGCATTCAATATTTGAGTAAACAAAGAGAAAATAAAGCTATCTATTGGGTTTCACTAAAAAGTCCATTGGAAGACTTGACTATTGTTGTTAAAAGACATAGGCATTCATATTATAGAGCCACAAACCACACTAGTAAAATAAAAACATGATAACATGGTATTTGAACCAATGACAGTCTTAATTTGATAGTGCAAACCCAACACCTTACTAACTGTGCTAACCAGACTGTGCATACCAGACATGCAATTTATCAGAGATTTAAGTGAATAAGCTACACTGTCCAAGGTACTAAACATAATATATTCTATGGAGTGTCATAAGCAAGTCATTAGAATACTTTCCTACTAAATTTATAAGACATAAGCATTCAATATTTGAGTAAACAAAGAGAAAATAAAGCTATCTATTGGGTTTCACTAAAAAGTCCATTGGAAGACTTGACTATTGTTGTTAAAAGATATAGGCATTCATATTATAGAGCCACAAACCACACTAGTAAAATAGAAACATGATCACATGGGATTCAAACCAATGACAGTCTTAATTTGATAGTGCAAACCCAACACCTTACTAACTGTGCTAACCAGACCGTACATACCAGACACACAATTTATCAGAGATTTAAGTGAATAAGCTACAGTGTCCACAGAACTAAACATAATATATTCAATGGGGTGTCATAAGCAAGTCATTAGAATACTTTCCTACTAAATTTATAAGACATAAGCATTCAATATTTGAGTAAACAAAGAGAAAATAAAGCTATCTATTGGGTTTCACTAAAAAGTCCATTGGAAGACTTGACTATTGTTGTTAAAAGACATAGGCATTCATATTATAGAGCCACAAACCACACTAGTAAAATAAAAACATGATAACATGGGATTCGAACCAATGACAGTCTTAATTTGATAGTGCAAACCCAACACCTTACTAACTGTGCTAACCAGACTGTGCATACAAGACATGCAATTTATGAGATATTTAAGTGAATAAGCTACAGTGTCCAAGGTACTAAACATAATATATTCTATGGGGTGTCATAAGCAAGTCATTAGAATACTTTCCTACATAATTTATAAGACATAAGCATTCAATATTTGAGTAAACAAAGAGAAAATAAAGCTATCTATTGGGTTTCACTAAAAAGTCCATTGGAAGACTTGACTATTGTTGTTAAAAGACATAGGCATTCATAATATAGAGCCACAAACCACACTAGTAAAATAAAAACATGATAACATGGGATTCGAACCAATGACAGTCTTAATTTGATAGTGCAAACCCTACACCTTACTAACTATGCTAACCAGACTGTGCATACCAGACACATAATTTATCAGAGATTTAAGTGAATAAGCTACAGTGTCCAAGGTACTAAACATAATATATTCTATGGGGTGTCATAAGCAAGTCATTAGAATACTTTCCTACTAAATTTATAAGACATAAGCATTCAATATTTGAGTAAACAAAGAGAAAATAAAGCTATCTATTGGGTTTCACTAAAAAGTCAATTGGAAGACTTGACTATTGTTGTTAAAAGATATAGGCATTCATATTATAGAGCCACAAACCACACTAGTAAAATAGAAACATGATAACATGGGATTCGAACCAACGACAGTCTTAACTTGATAGTACAAACCCAACACCTTACTAACTGTGCTAACCAGACCGTGCATACCAGACACACAATTTATCAGAGATTTAAGTGAATAAGCTACAGTGTCCACAGAACTAAACATAATATATTCAATGGGGTGTCATAAGCAAGTCATTAGAATACTTTCCTACTAAATTTATAAGACATAAGCATTCAATATTTGAGTAAACAAAGAGAAAATAAAGCTATCTATTGGGTTTCACTAAAAAGTCCATTGGAAGACTTGACTATTGTTGTTAAAAGACATAGGCATTCATATTATAGAGCCACAAACCACACTAGTAAAATAAAAACATGATAACATGGTATTTGAACCAATGACAGTCTTAATTTGATAGTGCAAACCCAACACCTTACTAACTGTGCTAACCAGACTGTGCATACCAGACTTGCAATTTATCAGAGATTTAAGTGAATAAGCTACACTGTCCAAGGTACTAAACATAATATATTCTATGGAGTGTCATAAGCAAGTCATTAGAATACTTTCCTACTAAATTTATAAGACATAAGCATTCAATATTTGAGTAAACAAAGAGAAAATAAAGCTATCTATTGGGTTTCACTAAAAAGTCCATTGGAAGACTTGACTATTGTTGTTAAAAGATATAGGCATTCATATTATAGAGCCACAAACCACACTAGTAAAATAGAAACATGATCACATGGGATTCAAACCAATGACAGTCTTAATTTGATAGTGCAAACCCAACACCTTACTAACTGTGCTAACCAGACCGTACATACCAGACACACAATTTATCAGAGATTTAAGTGAATAAGCTACAGTGTCCACAGAACTAAACATAATATATTCAATGGGGTGTCATAAGCAAGTCATTAGAATACTTTCCTACTAAATTTATAAGACATAAGCATTCAATATTTGAGTAAACAAAGAGAAAATAAAGCTATCTATTGGGTTTCACTAAAAAGTCCATTGGAAGACTTGACTATTGTTGTTAAAAGACATAGGCATTCATATTATAGAGCCACAAACCACACTAGTAAAATAAAAACATGATAACATGGGATTCGAACCAATGACAGTCTTAATTTGATAGTGCAAACCCAACACCTTACTAACTGTGCTAACCAGACTGTGCATACAAGACATGCAATTTATGAGATATTTAAGTGAATAAGCTACAGTGTCCAAGGTACTAAACATAATATATTCTATGGGGTGTCATAAGCAAGTCATTAGAATACTTTCCTACATAATTTATAAGACATAAGCATTCAATATTTGAGTAAACAAAGAGAAAATAAAGCTATCTATTGGGTTTCACTAAAAAGTCCATTGGAAGACTTGACTATTGTTGTTAAAAGATATAGGCATTCATATTATAGAGCCACAAACCACACTAGTAAAATAAAAACATGATAACATGGGATTCGAACCAATGACAGTCTTAATTTGATAGTGCAAACCCTACACCTTACTAACTGTGCTAACCAGACTGTGCATACCAGACACATAA
This sequence comes from Pseudophryne corroboree, assembly GCF_028390025.1. Taxonomy (NCBI): domain Eukaryota; kingdom Metazoa; phylum Chordata; class Amphibia; order Anura; family Myobatrachidae; genus Pseudophryne; species Pseudophryne corroboree. The sequence continues at coordinate 199,112 of NW_026970123.1, read as the reverse complement.
TTTATCAGAGATTTAAGTGAATAAGCTACAGTGTCCAAGGTACTAAACATAATATATTCTATGGGGTGTCATAAGCAAGTCATTAGAATACTTTCCTACTAAATTTATAAGACATAAGCATTCAATATTTGAGTAAACAAAGAGAAAATAAAGCTATCTATTGGGTTTCACTAAAAAGTCCATTGGAAGACATGACTATTGTTGTTAAAAGACATAGGCATTCATATTATAGAGCCACAAACCACACTAGTAAAATAAAAACATGTTAACATGGGATTCGAACCAATGACAGTCTTAATTTGATAGTGCAAACCCAACACCTTACTAACTGTGCTAACCAGACTGTGCATACCAGACATGCAATTTATCAGAGATTTAAGTGAATAAGCTACACTGTCCAAGGTACTAAACATAATATATTCTATGGAGTGTCATAAGCAAGTCATTAGAATACTTTCCTACTAAATTTATAAGACATAAGCATTCAATATTTGAGTAAACAAAGAGAAAATAAAGCTATCTATTGGGTTTCACTAAAAAGTCCATTGGAAGACTTGACTATTGTTGTTAAAAGATATAGGCATTCATATTATAGAGCCACAAACCACACTAGTAAAATAGAAACATGATCACATGGGATTCAAACCAATGACAGTCTTAATTTGATAGTGCAAACCCAACACCTTACTAACTGTGCTAACCAGACCGTACATACCAGACACACAATTTATCAGAGATTTAAGTGAATAAGCTACAGTGTCCACAGAACTAAACATAATATATTCAATGGGGTGTCATAAGCAAGTCATTAGAATACTTTCCTACTAAATTTATAAGACATAAGCATTCAATATTTGAGTAAACAAAGAGAAAATAAAGCTATCTATTGGGTTTCACTAAAAAGTCCATTGGAAGACTTGACTATTGTTGTTAAAAGACATAGGCATTCATATTATAGAGCCACAAACCACACTAGTAAAATAAAAACATGATAACATGGGATTCGAACCAATGACAGTCTTAATTTGATAGTGCAAACCCAACACCTTACTAACTGTGCTAACCAGACTGTGCATACAAGACATGCAATTTATGAGATATTTAAGTGAATAAGCTACAGTGTCCAAGGTACTAAACATAATATATTCTATCGGGTGTCATAAGCAAGTCATTAGAATACTTTCCTACATAATTTATAAGACATAAGCATTCAATATTTGAGTAAACAAAGAGAAAATAAAGCTATCTATTGGGTTTCACTAAAAAGTCCATTGGAAGACTTGACTATTGTTGTTAAAAGACATAGGCATTCATAATATAGAGCCACAAACCACACTAGTAAAATAAAAACATGATAACATGGGATTCGAACCAATGACAGTCTTAATTTGATAGTGCAAACCCTACACCTTACTAACTGTGCTAACCAGACTGTGCATACCAGACACATAATTTATCAGAGATTTAAGTGAATAAGCTACAGTGTCCAAGGTACTAAACATAATATATTCTATGGGGTGTCATAAGCAAGTCATTAGAATACTTTCCTACTAAATTTATAAGACATAAGCATTCAATATTTGAGTAAACAAAGAGAAAATAAAGCTATCTATTGGGTTTCACTAAAAAGTCCATTGGAAGACTTGACTATTGTTGTTAAAAGATATAGGCATTCATATTATAGAGCCACAAACCACACTAGTAAAATAGAAACATGATAACATGGGATTCGAACCAACGACAGTCTTAACTTGATAGTACAAACCCAACACCTTACGAACTGTGCTAACCAGACCGTGCATACCAGACACACAATTTATCAGAGATTTAAGTGAATAAGCTACAGTGTCCACAGAACTAAACATAATATATTCAATGGGGTGTCATAAGCAAGTCATTAGAATACTTTCCTACTAAATTTATAAGACATAAGCATTCAATATTTGAGTAAACAAAGAGAAAATAAAGCTATCTATTGGGTTTCACTAAAAAGTCCATTGGAAGACTTGACTATTGTTGTTAAAAGACACAGGCATTCATATTATAGAGCCACAAACCACACTAGTAAAATAAAAACATGATAACATGGGATTCGAACCAATGACAGTCTTAATTTGATAGTGCTAACCCAACACCTTACTAACTGTGCTAACCAGACTGTGCATACCAGACATGCAATTTATCAGATATTTAAGTGAATAAGCTACAGTGTCCAAGTTACTAAACATAATATATTCAATGGGGTGTCATAAGCAAGTCATTAGAATTCTTTCCTACTAAATTTATAAGACATAAGCATTCAATATTTGAGTAAACAAAGAGAAAATAAAGCTATCTATTGGGTTTCACTAAAAAGTCCATTGGAAGACTTGACTATTGTTGTTAAAAGACATAGGCATTCATAATATAGAGCCACAAACCACACTAGTAAAATAAAAACATGATAACATAGGATTTGAACCAATGACAGTCTCAATTTGATAGTGCAAACCCAACACCTTACTAACTGTGCTAACCAGACTGTGCATACCAGAAACAAAATGTATCAGAGATTTAAGTGAATAAGCTACAGTGTCCAAGGTACTAAACATAATATATTCTATGGGGTGTCATAAGCAAGTCATTAGAATACTTTCCTACTAAATTTATAAGACATAAGCATTCAATATTTGAGTAAACAAAGAGAAAATAAAGCTATCTATTGGGTTTCACTAAAAAGTCCATTGGAAGACTTGACTATTGTTGTTAAAAGACATAGGCATTCATAATATAGAGCCACAAACCACACTAGTAAAATAAAAACATGATAACATAGGATTTGAACCAATGACAGTCTTAATTTGATAGTGCAAACCCAACACCTTACTAACTGTGCTAACCAGACTGTGCATACCAGACACAAAATGTATCAGAGATTTAAGTGAATAAGCTACAGTGTCCAAGGTACTAAACATAATATATTCTATGGGGTGTCATAAGCAAGTCATTAGAATACTTTCCTACTAAATTTATAAGACATAAGCATTCAATATTTGAGTAAACAAAGAGAAAATAAAGCTATCTATTGGGTTTCACTAAAAAGTCCATTGGAAGACTTGACTATTGTTGTTAAAAGACATAGGCATTCATATTATAGAGCCACAAACCACACTAGTAAAATAAAAACATGGGATTCGAACCAATGACAGTCTTAATTTGATTGTGCAAACCCAACACCTTACTAACTGTGCTAACCAGACTGTGCATACCAGACATGCAATTTATCAGAGATTTAAGTGAATAAGCTACAGTGTCCAAGGTACTAAACATAATATATTCTATGGGGTGTCATAAGCAAGTCATTAGAATACTTTCCTATTAAATTTATAAGATATAAGCATTCAATATTTGAGTAAACAAAGAGAAAATAAAGCTATCTATTGGGTTTCACTAAAAAGTCCATTGGAAGACTTGACTATTGTTGTTAAAAGACATAGGCATTCATAATATAGAGCCACAAACCACACTAGTAAAATAAAAACATGATAACATGGGATTCGAACCAATGACAGTCTTAATTTGATAGTGCAAACCCAACACCTTACTAACTGAGCTAACCAGACTGTGCATACCAGACATGCAATTTATCAGAGATTTAAGTGAATAAGCTACAGTGTCCAAGGTACTAAACATAATATATTCTATGGGGTGTCATAAGCAAGTCATTAGAATACTTTCCTACTACATTTATAAGACATAAGCATTCAATATTTGAGTAAACAAAGAGAAAATAAAGCTATCTATTGGGTTTCACTAAAAAGTCCATTGGAAGACTTGACTATTGTTGTTTTCAAAGACATAGGCATTCATATTATAGAGCCACAAACCACACTAGTAAAATAAAAACATGATAACATGGGATTCGAACCAATGACAGTCTTAATTTGATAGTGCAAACCCAACACCTTACTAACTGTGCTAACCAGACTGTGCATACCAGACATGCAATTTATCAGATATTTAAGTGAATAAGCTACAGTGTCCAAGGTACTAAACATAATATATTCAATGGGGTGTCATAAGCAAGTCATTAGAATACTTTCCTACTAAATTTATAAGACATAAGCATTCAATATTTGAGTAAACAAAGAGAAAATAAAGCTATCTATTGGGTTTCACTAAAAAGTCCATTGGAAGACTTGACTATTGTTGTTAAAAGACATAGGCATTCATATTATAGAGCCACAAACCACACTAGTAAAATAAAAACATGATAACATGGTATTTGAACCAATGACAGTCTTAATTTGATAGTGCAAACCCAACACCTTACTAACTGTGCTAACCAGACTGTGCATACCAGACATGCAATTTATCAGAGATTTAAGTGAATAAGCTACACTGTCCAAGGTACTAAACATAATATATTCTATGGAGTGTCATAAGCAAGTCATTAGAATACTTTCCTACTAAATTTATAAGACATAAGCATTCAATATTTGAGTAAACAAAGAGAAAATAAAGCTATCTATTGGGTTTCACTAAAAAGTCCATTGGAAGACTTGACTATTGTTGTTTAAAGACATAGGCATTCATATTATAGAGCCACAAACCACACTAGTAAAATAAAAACATGATAACATGGTATTTGAACCAATGACAGTCTTAATTTGATAGTGCAAACCCAACACCTTACTAACTGTGCTAACCAGACTGTGCATACCAGACATGCAATTTATCAGAGATTTAAGTGAATAAGCTACACTGTCCAAGGTACTAAACATAATATATTCTATGGAGTGTCATAAGCAAGTCATTAGAATACTTTCCTACTAAATTTATAAGACATAAGCATTCAATATTTGAGTAAACAAAGAGAAAATAAAGCTATCTATTGGGTTTCACTAAAAAGTCCATTGGAAGACTTGACTATTGTTGATAAAAGACATAGGCATTCATACTATAGAGCCACAAACAACACTAGTAAAATAAAAACATGATAGCATGGTATTCGAACCAACGACAGTCTTAATTTAATAGTGCAAACCCAACACCTTACTAACTGTGCTAACCAGACTGTGCATACCAGACAAGCAATTTATCAGAGATTTAAGTGAATAAGCTACAGTGTCCAAGTTACTAAACATAATATATTCTATGAAGTGTCATAAGCAAGTCATTAGAATACTTTCCTACTAAATTTATAAGACATAAGCATTCAATATTTGAGTAAACAAAGAGAAAATAAAGCTATCTATTGGGTTTCACTAAAAAGTCCATTGGAAGACTTGACTATTGTTGTTAAAAGACATAGGCATTCATAATATAGAGCCACAAACCACACTAGTAAAATAAAAACATGATGACATGGGATTCGAACCAATGACAGTCTTAATTTGATAGTGCAAACCCAACACCTTACTAACTGTGCTAACCAGACTGTGCATACCAGACATGCAATTTATCAGAGATTTAAGTGAATAAGCTACAGTGTCCAAGGTACTAAACATAATATATTCTATGGGGTGTCATAAGCAAGTCATTAGAATACTTTCCTACTACATTTATAAGACATAAGCATTCAATATTTGAGTAAACAAAGAGAAAATAAAGCTATCTATTGGGTTTCACTAAAAAGTCCATTGGAAGACTTGACTATTGTTGTTAAAAGATATAGGCATTCATATTATAGAGCCACAAACCACACTAGTAAAATAGAAACATGATAACATGGGATTCAAACCAATGACAGTCTTAATTTGATAGTGCAAACCCAACACCTTACTAACTGTGCTAACCAGACTGTGCATACCAGACATGCAATTTATCAGAGATTTAAGTGAATAAGCTACAGTGTCCAAGGTACTAAACATAATATATTCTATGGGGTGTCATAAGCAAGTCATTAGAATACTTTCCTACTAAATTTATAAGACATAAGCATTCAATATTTGAGTAAACAAAGAGAAAATAAAGCTATCTATTGGGTTTCACTAAAAAGTCCATTGGAAGACTTGACTATTGTTGTTAAAAGACATAGGCATTCATAATATAGAGCCACAAACCACACTAGTAAAATAAAAACATGATGACATGGGATTCGAACCAATGACAGTCTTAATTTGATAGTGCAAACCCAACACCTTACTAACTGTGCTAACCAGACTGTGCATACCAGACATGCAATTTATCAGAGATTTAAGTGAATAAGCTACAGTGTCCAAGGTACTAAACATAATATATTCTATGGGGTGTCATAAGCAAGTCATTAGAATACTTTCCTACTACATTTATAAGACATAAGCATTCAATATTTGAGTAAACAAAGAGAAAATAAAGCTATCTATTGGGTTTCACTAAAAAGTCCATTGGAAGACTTGACTATTGTTGTTAAAAGATATAGGCATTCATATTATAGAGCCACAAACCACACTAGTAAAATAGAAACATGATAACATGGGATTCAAACCAATGACAGTCTTAATTTGATAGTGCAAACCCAACACCTTACTAACTGTGCTAACCAGACTGTGCATACCAGACATGCAATTTATCAGAGATTTAAGTGAATAAGCTACAGTGTCCAAGGTACTAAACATAATATATTCTATGGGGTGTCATAAGCAAGTCATTAGAATACTTTCCTATTAAATTTATAAGATATAAGCATTCAATATTTGAGTAAACAAAGAGAAAATAAAGCTATCTATTGGGTTTCACTAAAAAGTCCATTGGAAGACTTGACTATTGTTGTTAAAAGACATAGGCATTCATAATATAGAGCCACAAACCACACTAGTAAAATAAAAACATGATAACATGGGATTCGAACCAACGACAGTCTTAATTTAATAGTGCAAACCCAACACCTTACTAACTGTGCTAACCAGACTGTGCATACCAGACATGCAATTTATCAGAGATTTAAGTGAATAAGCTACAGTGTCCAAGGTACTAAACATAATATATTCTATGGGATGTCATAAGCAAGTCATTAGAATACTTTCCTACTAAATTTATAAGACATAAGCATTCAATATTTGAGTAAACAAAGAGAAAATAAAGCTATCTATTGGGTTTCACTAAAAAGTCCATTGGAAGACTTGACTATTGTTGTTAAAAGACATAGGCATTCATATTATAGAGCCACAAACCACACTAGTAAAATAAAAACATGGGATTCGAACCAACGACAGTCTTAATTTGATAGTGCAAACCCAACACCTTACTAACTGTGCTAACCAGACCGTGCATACCAGACACACAATTTATCAGAGATTTAAGTGAATAAGCTACAGTGTCCACAGAACTAAACATAATATATTCAATGGGGTGTCATAAGCAAGTCATTAGAATACTTTCCTACTAAATTTATAAGACAATTGCATTCAATATTTGAGTAAACAAAGAGAAAATAAAGCTATCTATTGGGTTTCACTAAAAAGTCCATTGGAAGACTTGACTATTGTTGTTAAAAGACATAGGCATTCATATTATAGAGCCACAAACCACACTAGTAAAATAAAAACATGATAACATGGTATTCGAACCAATGACAGTCTTAATTTGATAGTGCAAACCCTACACCTTACTAACTGTGCTAACCAGACCGTGCATACCAGACAGACAATTTATCAGAGATTTAAGTGAATAAGCTACAGTGTCCACGGAACTAAACATAATATATTCAATGGGGTGTCATAAGCAAGTCATTAGAATACTTTCCTACTAAATTTATAAGACATAAGCATTCAATATTTGAGTAAACAAAGAGAAAATAAAGCTATCTATTGGGTTTCACTAAAAAGTCCATTGGAAGACTTGACTATTGTTGTTAAAAGACATAGGCATTCATATTATAGAGCCACAAACCACACTAGTAAAATAGAAACATGATAACATGGTATTTGAACCAATGACAGTCTTAATTTGATAGTGCAAACCCAACACCTTACTAACTGTGCTAACCAGACTGTGCATACCAGACATGCAATTTATCAGAGATTTAAGTGAATAAGCTACACTGTCCAAGGTACTAAACATAATATATTCTATGGAGTGTCATAAGCAAGTCATTAGAATACTTTCCTACTAAATTTATAAGACATAAGCATTCAATATTTGAGTAAACAAAGAGAAAATAAAGCTATCTATTGGGTTTCACTAAAAAGTCCATTGGAAGACTTGACTATTGTTGTTAAAAGACATAGGCATTCATATTATAGAGCCACAAACCACACTAGTAAAATAAAAACATGATAACATGGTATTTGAACCAATGACAGTCTTAATTTGATAGTGCAAAACCAACACCTTACTAACTGTGCTAACCAGACTGTACATACCAGACATGCAATTTATCAGAGATTTAAGTGAATAAGCTACACTGTCCAAGGTACTAAACATAATATATTCTATGGAGTGTCATAAGCAAGTCATTAGAATACTTTCCTACTAAATTTATAAGACATAAGCATTCAATATTTGAGTAAACAAAGAGAAAATAAAGCTATCTATTGGGTTTCACTAAAAAGTCCATTGGAAGACTTGACTATTGTTGTTAAAAGATATAGGCATTCATATTATAGAGCCACAAACCACACTAGTAAAATAGAAACATGATAACATGGGATTCAAACCAATGACAGTCTTAATTTGATAGTGCAAACCCAACACCTTATTAACTGTGCTAACCAGACCGTACATACCAGACACACAATTTATCAGAGATTTAAGTGAATAAGCTACAGTGTCCACAGAACTAAACATAATATATTCAATGGGGTGTCATAAGCAAGTCATTAGAATACTTTCCTACTAAATTTATAAGACATAAGCATTCAATATTTGAGTAAACAAAGAGAAAATAAAGCTATATATTGGGTTTCACTAAAAAGTCCATTGGAAGACTTGACTATTGTTGATAAAAGACATAGGCATTCATACTATAGAGCCACAAACAACACTAGTAAAATAAAAACATGATAGCATGGTATTCGAACCAACGACAGTCTTAATTTAATAGTGCAAACCCAACACCTTACTAACTGTGCTAACCAGACTGTGCATACCAGACATGCAATTTATCAGAGATTTAAGTGAATAAGCTACAGTGTCCAAGTTACTAAACATAATATATTCTATGAAGTGTCATAAGCAAGTCATTAGAATACTTTCCTACTAAATTTATAAGACATAAGCATTCAATATTTGAGTAAACAAAGAGAAAATAAAGCTATCTATTGGGTTTCACTAAAAAGTCCATTGGAAGACTTGACTATTGTTGTTAAAAGACATAGGCATTCATAATATAGAGCCACAAACCACACTAGTAAAATAAAAACATGATGACATGGGATTCGAACCAATGACAGTCTTAATTTGATAGTGCAAACCCAACACCTTACTAACTGTGCTAACCAGACTGTGCATACCAGACATGCAATTTATCAGAGATTTAAGTGAATAAGCTACAGTGTCCAAGGTACTAAACATAATATATTCTATGGGGTGTCATAAGCAAGTCATTAGAATACTTTCCTACTACATTTATAAGACATAAGCATTCAATATTTGAGTAAACAAAGAGAAAATAAAGCTATCTATTGGGTTTCACTAAAAAGTCCATTGGAAGACTTGACTATTGTTGTTAAAAGATATAGGCATTCATATTATAGAGCCACAAACCACACTAGTAAAATAGAAACATGATAACATGGGATTCAAACCAATGACAGTCTTAATTTGATAGTGCAAACCCAACACCTTACTAACTGTGCTAACCAGACCGTACATACCAGACACACAATTTATCAGAGATTTAAGTGAATAAGCTACAGTGTCCACAGAACTAAACATAATATATTCAATGGGGTGTCATAAGCAAGTCATTAGAATACTTTCCTACTAAATTTATAAGACATAAGCATTCAATATTTGAGTAAACATAGAGAAAATAAAGCTATCTATTGGGTTTCACTAAAAAGTCCATTGGAAGACTTGACTATTGTTGATAAAAGACATAGGCATTCATACTATAGAGCCACAAACCACACTAGTAAAATAAAAACATGATAACATGGTATTCGAACCAACGACAGTCTTAATTTAATAGTGCAAACCCAACACCTTACTAACTGTGCTAACCAGACTGTGCATACCAGACATGCAATTTATCAGAGATTTAAGTGAATAAGCTACAGTGTCCAAGTTACTAAACATAATATATTCTATGAAGTGTCATAAGCAAGTCATTAGAATACTTTCCTACTAAATTTATAAGACATAAGCAATCAATATTTGAGTAAACAAAGAGAAAATAAAGCTATCTATTGGGTTTCACTAAAAAGTCCATTGGAAGACTTGACTATTGTTGTTAAAAGACATAGGCATTCATAATATAGAGCCACAAACCACACTAGTAAAATAAAAACATGATAACATGGGATTCGAACCAATGACAGTCTTAATTTGATAGTGCAAACCCAACACCTTACTAACTGTGCTAACCAGACTGTGCATACCAGACATGCAATTTATCAGAGATTTAAGTGAATAAGCTACAGTGTCCAAGGTACTAAACATAATATATTCTATGGGGTGTCATAAGCAAGTCATTAGAATACTTTCCTACTACATTTATAAGACATAAGCATTCAATATTTGAGTAAACAAAGAGAAAATAAAGCTATCTATTGGGTTTCACTAAAAAGTCCATTGGAAGACTTGACTATTGTTGTTAAAAGACATAGGCATTCATATTATAGAGCCACAAACCACACTAGTAAAATAAAAACATGATAACATGGGATTTGAACTAATGACAGTCTAAATTTGATAGTGCAAACCCAACACCTTACTAACTGTGCTAACCAGACTGTGCCTACCAGACATCCAATTTATCAGACATTTAAGTGAATAAGCTACAGTGTCCAAGGTACTAAACATAATATATTCTATGGGGTGTCATAAGCAAGTCATTAGAATACTTTCCTACTAAATTTATTAGACATAAGCATTCAATATTTGAGTAAACAAAGAGAAAATAAAGCTATCTATTGGGTTTCACTAAAAAGTCCATTGGAAGACTTGACTTTTGTTGTTAAAAGACATAGGCATTCATAATATAGAGCCACAAACCACACTAGTAAAATAAAAACATGATAACATAGGATTTGAACCAATGACAGTCTTAATTTGATAGTGCAAACCCAACACCTTACTAACTGTGCTAACAAGACTGTACATACCAGACACAAAATTTATCAGAGATTTAAGTTAATAAGCTACAGTGTCCAAGGTACTAAACATAATATATTCTATGGGGTGTCATAAGCAAGTCATTAGAATACTTTCCTACTAAATTTATAAGACATAAGCATTCAATATTTGAGTAAACAAAGAGAAAATAAAGCTATCTATTGGGTTTCACTAAAAAGTCCATTGGAAGACTTGACTATTGTTGTTAAAAGATATAGGCATTCATATTATAGAGCCACAAACCACACTAGTAAAATAGAAACATGATAACATGGGATTCGATCCAACGACAGTCTTTATTTGATAGTGCAAACCCAACACCTTACTAACTGTGCTAACCAGACCGTGCATACCAGACACACAATTTATCAAAGATTTAAGTGAATAAGCTACAGTGTCCACAGAACTAAACATAATATATTCAATGGGGTGTCATAAGCAAGTCATTAGAATACTTTCCTACTAAATTTATAAGACATAAGCATTCAATATTAGAGTAAACAAAGAGAAAATAAAGCTATCTATTGGGTTTCACTAAAAAGTCCATTGGAAGACTTGACTATTGTTGTTAAAAGACATAGGCATTCATATTATAGAGCCACAAACCACACTAGTAAAATAGAAACATGATAACATGGTATTTGAACCAATGACAGTCTTAATTTGATAGTGCAAACCCAACACCTTACTAACTGTGCTAACCAGACTGTGCATACCAGACATGCAATTTATCAGAGATTTAAGTGAATAAGCTACACTGTCCAAGGTACTAAACATAATATATTCTATGGAGTGTCATAAGCAAGTCATTAGAATACTTTCCTACTAAATTTATAAGACATAAGCATTCAATATTTGAGTAAACAAAGAGAAAATAAAGCTATCTATTGGGTTTCACTAAAAAGTCCATTGGAAGACTTGACTATTGTTGTTAAAAGATATAGGCATTCATATTATAGAGCCACAAACCACACTAGTAAAATAGAAACATGATAACATGGTATTCGAACCAACGACAGTCTTAATTTAATAGTGCAAACCCAACACCTTACTAACTGTGCTAACCAGACTGTGCATACCAGACATGCAATTTATCAGAGATTTAAGTGAATAAGCTACAGTGTCCAAGTTACTAAACATAATATATTCTATGGAGTGTCATAAGCAAGTCATTAGAATACTTTCCTACTAAATTTATAAGACATAAGCATTCAATATTTGAGTAAACAAAGAGAAAATAAAGCTATCTATTGGGTTTCACTAAAAAGTCCATTGGAAGTCTTGACTATTGTTGTTAAAAGACATAGGCATTCATATTATAGAGCCACAAACCACACTAGTAAAATAAAAACATGATAACATGGTATTTGAACCAATGACAGTTTTAATTTGATAGTGCAAACCCAACACCTTACTAACTGTGCTAACCAGACCGTACATACCAGACACACAATTTATCAGAGATTTAAGTGAATAAGCTACAGTGTCCACAGAACTAAACATAATAAATTCAATGGGGTGTCATAAGCAAGTCATTAGAATACTTTCCTACTAAATTTATAAGACATAAGCATTCAATATTTGAGTAAACAAAGAGAAAATAAAGCTATATATTGGGTTTCACTAAAAAGTCCATTGGAAGACTTGACTATTGTTGATAAAAGACATAGGCATTCATACTATAGAGCCACAAACCACACTAGTAAAATAAAAACATGATAACATGGTATTCGAACCAACGACAGTCTTAATTTAATAGTGCAAACCCAACACCTTACTAACTGTGCTAACCAGACTGTGCATACCAGACATCCAATTTATCAGACATTCAAGTGAATAAGCTACAGTGTCCAAGGTACTAAACATAATATATTCTATGGGGTGTCATAAGCAAGTCATTAGAATACTTTCCTACTAAATTTATAAGACATAAGCATTCAATATTTGAGTAAACAAAGAGAAAATAAAGCTATCTATTGGGTTTCACTAAAAAGTCCATTGGAAGACTTGACTTTTGTTGTTAAAAGACATAGGCATTCATAATATAGAGCCACAAACCACACTAGTAAAATAAAAACATGATAACATAGGATTTGAATCAATGACAGTCTTAATTTGATAGTGCAAACCCAACACCTTACTAACTGTGCTAACCAGACTGTACATACCAGACACAAAATTTATCAGAGATTTAAGTTAATAAGCTACAGTGTCCAAGGTACTAAACATAATATATTCTATGGGGTGTCATAAGCAAGTCATTAGAATACTTTCCTACTAAATTTATAAGACATAAGCATTCAATATTTGAGTAAACAAAGAAAAAATAAAGCTATCTATTGGGTTTCACTAAAAAGTCCATTGGAAGACTTGACTATTGTTGTTAAAAGATATAGGCATTCATATTATAGAGCCACAAACCACACTAGTAAAATAGAAACATGATAACATGGGATTCGAACCAACGACAGTCTTAATTTGATAGTGCAAACCCAACACCTTACTAACTGTGCTAACCAGACCGTGCATACCAGACACACAATTTATCAAAGATTTAAGTGAATAAGCTACAGTGTCCACAGAACTAAACATAATATATTCAATGGGGTGTCATAAGCAAGTCATTAGAATACTTTCCTACTAAATTTATAAGACATAAGCATTCAATATTTGAGTAAACAAAGAGAAAATAAAGCTATCTATTGGGTTTCACTAAAAAGTCCATTGGAAGACTTGACTATTGTTGTTAAAAGACATAGGCATTCATATTATAGAGCCACAAACCACACTAGTAAAATAAAAACATGATAACATGGTATTTGAACCAATGACAGTCTTAATTTGATAGCGCAAACCCTACACCTTACTAACTGTGCTAACCAGACCGTGCATACCAGACAGACAATTTATCAGAGATTTAAGTGAATAAGCTACAGTGTCCACAGAACTAAACATAATATATTTAATGGGGTGTCATAAGCAAGTCATTAGAATACTTTCCTACTAAATTTATAAGACATAAGCATTCAATATTTGAGTAAACAAAGAGAAAATAAAGCTATCTATTGGGTTTCACTAAAAAGTCCATTGGAAGACTTGACTATTGTTGTTAAAAGACATAGGCATTCATATTATAGAGCCACAAACCACACTAGTAAAATAAAAACATGTTAACATGGGATTCGAACCAATGACAGTCTTAATTTGATAGTGCAAAACCAACACCTTACTAACTGTGCTAACCAGACTGTGCATACCAGACACACAATGTATCAGAAATTTAAGTGAATAAGCTACAGTGTCCACGGAACTAAACATAATATATTCAATGGGGTGTCATAAGCAAGTCATTAGAATACTTTCCTACTACATTTATAAGACATAAGCATTCAATATTTGAGTAAACAAAGAGAAAATAAAGCTATTGGGTTTCACTAAAAAGTCCATTGGAAGACTTGACTATTGTTGTTAAAAGACATAGGCATTCATATTATAGAGCCACAAACCACACTAGTAAAATAAAAACATGATAACATGGTATTCGAACCAATGACAGTCTTAATTTGATAGTGCAAACCCAACACCTTACTAACTGTGCTAACCAGACTGTGCATACCAGACATTCAATTTATTAGATATTTAAGTGAATAAGCTACAGTGTCCAAGGTACTAAACATAATATATTCTATTTGGTGTCATAAGCAAGTCATTAGAATACTTTCCTACTAAATTTATAAGACATAAGCATTCAATATTTGAGTAAACAAAGAGAAAATAAAGCTATTGGGTTTCACTAAAAAGTCCATTGGAAGACTTGACTATTCTTGTTAAAAGACATAGGCATTCATATTATAGAGCCACAAACCACACTAGTAAAATAAAAACATGATAACATGGTATTCGAACCAATGACAGTCTTAATTTAATAGTGCAAACCCAACACCTTACTAACTGTGCTAACCAGACTGTGCATACCAGACATTCAATTTATTAGATATTTAAGTGAATAAGCTACAGTGTCCAAGGTACTAAACATAATATATTCTATGGGGTGTCATAAGCAAGTCATTAGAATACTTTCCTACTAAATTTATAAGACAATTGCATTCAATATTTGAGTAAACAAAGAGAAAATAAAGCTATCTATTGGGTTTCACTAAAAAGTCCATTGGAAGACTTGACTATTGTTGTTAAAAGACATAGGCATTCATATTATAGAGCCACAAACCACACTAGTAAAATAAAAACATGATAACATGGTATTCGAACCAATGACAGTCTTAATTTGATAGTGCAAACCCTACACCTTACTAACTGTGCTAACCAGACCGTGCATACCAGACAGACAATTTATCAGAGATTTAAGTGAATAAGCTACAGTGTCCACGGAACTAAACATAATATATTCAATGGGGTGTCATAAGCAAGTCATTAGAATACTTTCCTACTAAATTTATAAGACATAAGCATTCAATATTTGAGTAAACAAAGAGAAAATAAAGCTATCTATTGGGTTTCACTAAAAAGTCCATTGGAAGACTTGACTATTGTTGTTAAAAGACATAGGCATTCATATTATAGAGCCACAAACCACACTAGTAAAATAGAAACATGATAACATGGTATTTGAACCAATGACAGTCTTAATTTGATAGTGCAAACCCAACACCTTACTAACTGTGCTAACCAGACTGTGCATACCAGACATGCAATTTATCAGAGATTTAAGTGAATAAGCTACACTGTCCAAGGTACTAAACATAATATATTCTATGGAGTGTCATAAGCAAGTCATTAGAATACTTTCCTACTAAATTTATAAGACATAAGCATTCAATATTTGAGTAAACAAAGAGAAAATAAAGCTATCTATTGGGTTTCACTAAAAAGTCCATTGGAAGACTTGACTATTGTTGTTAAAAGACATAGGCATTCATATTATAGAGCCACAAACCACACTAGTAAAATAAAAACATGATAACATGGTATTTGAACCAATGACAGTCTTAATTTGATAGTGCAAAACCAACACCTTACTAACTGTGCTAACCAGACTGTACATACCAGACATGCAATTTATCAGAGATTTAAGTGAATAAGCTACACTGTCCAAGGTACTAAACATAATATATTCTATGGAGTGTCATAAGCAAGTCATTAGAATACTTTCCTACTAAATTTATAAGACATAAGCATTCAATATTTGAGTAAACAAAGAGAAAATAAAGCTATCTATTGGGTTTCACTAAAAAGTCCATTGGAAGACTTGACTATTGTTGTTAAAAGATATAGGCATTCATATTATAGAGCCACAAACCACACTAGTAAAATAGAAACATGATAACATGGGATTCAAACCAATGACAGTCTTAATTTGATAGTGCAAACCCAACACCTTATTAACTGTGCTAACCAGACCGTACATACCAGACACACAATTTATCAGAGATTTAAGTGAATAAGCTACAGTGTCCACAGAACTAAACATAATATATTCAATGGGGTGTCATAAGCAAGTCATTAGAATACTTTCCTACTAAATTTATAAGACATAAGCATTCAATATTTGAGTAAACAAAGAGAAAATAAAGCTATATATTGGGTTTCACTAAAAAGTCCATTGGAAGACTTGACTATTGTTGATAAAAGACATAGGCATTCATACTATAGAGCCACAAACAACACTAGTAAAATAAAAACATGATAGCATGGTATTCGAACCAACGACAGTCTTAATTTAATAGTGCAAACCCAACACCTTACTAACTGTGCTAACCAGACTGTGCATACCAGACATGCAATTTATCAGAGATTTAAGTGAATAAGCTACAGTGTCCAAGTTACTAAACATAATATATTCTATGAAGTGTCATAAGCAAGTCATTAGAATACTTTCCTACTAAATTTATAAGACATAAGCATTCAATATTTGAGTAAACAAAGAGAAAATAAAGCTATCTATTGGGTTTCACTAAAAAGTCCATTGGAAGACTTGACTATTGTTGTTAAAAGACATAGGCATTCATAATATAGAGCCACAAACCACACTAGTAAAATAAAAACATGATGACATGGGATTCGAACCAATGACAGTCTTAATTTGATAGTGCAAACCCAACACCTTACTAACTGTGCTAACCAGACTGTGCATACCAGACATGCAATTTATCAGAGATTTAAGTGAATAAGCTACAGTGTCCAAGGTACTAAACATAATATATTCTATGGGGTGTCATAAGCAAGTCATTAGAATACTTTCCTACTACATTTATAAGACATAAGCATTCAATATTTGAGTAAACAAAGAGAAAATAAAGCTATCTATTGGGTTTCACTAAAAAGTCCATTGGAAGACTTGACTATTGTTGTTAAAAGATATAGGCATTCATATTATAGAGCCACAAACCACACTAGTAAAATAGAAACATGATAACATGGGATTCAAACCAATGACAGTCTTAATTTGATAGTGCAAACCCAACACCTTACTAACTGTGCTAACCAGACCGTACATACCAGACACACAATTTATCAGAGATTTAAGTGAATAAGCTACAGTGTCCACAGAACTAAACATAATATATTCAATGGGGTGTCATAAGCAAGTCATTAGAATACTTTCCTACTAAATTTATAAGACATAAGCATTCAATATTTGAGTAAACATAGAGAAAATAAAGCTATCTATTGGGTTTCACTAAAAAGTCCATTGGAAGACTTGACTATTGTTGATAAAAGACATAGGCATTCATACTATAGAGCCACAAACCACACTAGTAAAATAAAAACATGATAACATGGTATTCGAACCAACGACAGTCTTAATTTAATAGTGCAAACCCAACACCTTACTAACTGTGCTAACCAGACTGTGCATACCAGACATGCAATTTATCAGAGATTTAAGTGAATAAGCTACAGTGTCCAAGTTACTAAACATAATATATTCTATGAAGTGTCATAAGCAAGTCATTAGAATACTTTCCTACTAAATTTATAAGACATAAGCAATCAATATTTGAGTAAACAAAGAGAAAATAAAGCTATCTATTGGGTTTCACTAAAAAGTCCATTGGAAGACTTGACTATTGTTGTTAAAAGACATAGGCATTCATAATATAGAGCCACAAACCACACTAGTAAAATAAAAACATGATAACATGGGATTCGAACCAATGACAGTCTTAATTTGATAGTGCAAACCCAACACCTTACTAACTGTGCTAACCAGACTGTGCATACCAGACATGCAATTTATCAGAGATTTAAGTGAATAAGCTACAGTGTCCAAGGTACTAAACATAATATATTCTATGGGGTGTCATAAGCAAGTCATTAGAATACTTTCCTACTACATTTATAAGACATAAGCATTCAATATTTGAGTAAACAAAGAGAAAATAAAGCTATCTATTGGGTTTCACTAAAAAGTCCATTGGAAGACTTGACTATTGTTGTTAAAAGACATAGGCATTCATATTATAGAGCCACAAACCACACTAGTAAAATAAAAACATGATAACATGGGATTTGAACTAATGACAGTCTAAATTTGATAGTGCAAACCCAACACATTACTAACTGTGCTAACCAGACTGTGCCTACCAGACATCCAATTTATCAGACATTTAAGTGAATAAGCTACAGTGTCCAAGGTACTAAACATAATATATTCTATGGGGTGTCATAAGCAAGTCATTAGAATACTTTCCTACTAAATTTATTAGACATAAGCATTCAATATTTGAGTAAACAAAGAGAAAATAAAGCTATCTATTGGGTTTCACTAAAAAGTCCATTGGAAGACTTGACTTTTGTTGTTAAAAGACATAGGCATTCATAATATAGAGCCACAAACCACACTAGTAAAATAAAAACATGATAACATAGGATTTGAACCAATGACAGTCTTAATTTGATAGTGCAAACCCAACACCTTACTAACTGTGCTAACAAGACTGTACATACCAGACACAAAATTTATCAGAGATTTAAGTTAATAAGCTACAGTGTCCAAGGTACTAAACATAATATATTCTATGGGGTGTCATAAGCAAGTCATTAGAATACTTTCCTACTAAATTTATAAGACATAAGCATTCAATATTTGAGTAAACAAAGAGAAAATAAAGCTATCTATTGGGTTTCACTAAAAAGTCCATTGGAAGACTTGACTATTGTTGTTAAAAGATATAGGCATTCATATTATAGAGCCACAAACCACACTAGTAAAATAGAAACATGATAACATGGGATTCGATCCAACGACAGTCTTTATTTGATAGTGCAAACCCAACACCTTACTAACTGTGCTAACCAGACCGTGCATACCAGACACACAATTTATCAAAGATTTAAGTGAATAAGCTACAGTGTCCACAGAACTAAACATAATATATTCAATGGGGTGTCATAAGCAAGTCATTAGAATACTTTCCTACTAAATTTATAAGACATAAGCATTCAATATTAGAGTAAACAAAGAGAAAATAAAGCTATCTATTGGGTTTCACTAAAAAGTCCATTGGAAGACTTGACTATTGTTGTTAAAAGACATAGGCATTCATATTATAGAGCCACAAACCACACTAGTAAAATAGAAACATGATAACATGGTATTTGAACCAATGACAGTCTTAATTTGATAGTGCAAACCCAACACCTTACTAACTGTGCTAACCAGACTGTGCATACCAGACATGCAATTTATCAGAGATTTAAGTGAATAAGCTACACTGTCCAAGGTACTAAACATAATATATTCTATGGAGTGTCATAAGCAAGTCATTAGAATACTTTCCTACTAAATTTATAAGACATAAGCATTCAATATTTGAGTAAACAAAGAGAAAATAAAGCTATCTATTGGGTTTCACTAAAAAGTCCATTGGAAGACTTGACTATTGTTGTTAAAAGATATAGGCATTCATATTATAGAGCCACAAACCACACTAGTAAAATAGAAACATGATAACATGGTATTCGAACCAACGACAGTCTTAATTTAATAGTGCAAACCCAACACCTTACTAACTGTGCTAACCAGACTGTGCATACCAGACATGCAATTTATCAGAGATTTAAGTGAATAAGCTACAGTGTCCAAGTTACTAAACATAATATATTCTATGGAGTGTCATAAGCAAGTCATTAGAATACTTTCCTACTAAATTTATAAGACATAAGCATTCAATATTTGAGTAAACAAAGAGAAAATAAAGCTATCTATTGGGTTTCACTAAAAAGTCCATTGGAAGTCTTGACTATTGTTGTTAAAAGACATAGGCATTCATATTATAGAGCCACAAACCACACTAGTAAAATAAAAACATGATAACATGGTATTTGAACCAATGACAGTTTTAATTTGATAGTGCAAACCCAACACCTTACTAACTGTGCTAACCAGACCGTACATACCAGACACACAATTTATCAGAGATTTAAGTGAATAAGCTACAGTGTCCACAGAACTAAACATAATAAATTCAATGGGGTGTCATAAGCAAGTCATTAGAATACTTTCCTACTAAATTTATAAGACATAAGCATTCAATATTTGAGTAAACAAAGAGAAAATAAAGCTATATATTGGGTTTCACTAAAAAGTCCATTGGAAGACTTGACTATTGTTGATAAAAGACATAGGCATTCATACTATAGAGCCACAAACCACACTAGTAAAATAAAAACATGATAACATGGTATTCGAACCAACGACAGTCTTAATTTAATAGTGCAAACCCAACACCTTACTAACTGTGCTAACCAGACTGTGCATACCAGACATCCAATTTATCAGACATTCAAGTGAATAAGCTACAGTGTCCAAGGTACTAAACATAATATATTCTATGGGGTGTCATAAGCAAGTCATTAGAATACTTTCCTACTAAATTTATAAGACATAAGCATTCAATATTTGAGTAAACAAAGAGAAAATAAAGCTATCTATTGGGTTTCACTAAAAAGTCCATTGGAAGACTTGACTTTTGTTGTTAAAAGACATAGGCATTCATAATATAGAGCCACAAACCACACTAGTAAAATAAAAACATGATAACATAGGATTTGAATCAATGACAGTCTTAATTTGATAGTGCAAACCCAACACCTTACTAACTGTGCTAACCAGACTGTACATACCAGACACAAAATTTATCAGAGATTTAAGTTAATAAGCTACAGTGTCCAAGGTACTAAACATAATATATTCTATGGGGTGTCATAAGCAAGTCATTAGAATACTTTCCTACTAAATTTATAAGACATAAGCATTCAATATTTGAGTAAACAAAGAAAAAATAAAGCTATCTATTGGGTTTCACTAAAAAGTCCATTGGAAGACTTGACTATTGTTGTTAAAAGATATAGGCATTCATATTATAGAGCCACAAACCACACTAGTAAAATAGAAACATGATAACATGGGATTCGAACCAACGACAGTCTTAATTTGATAGTGCAAACCCAACACCTTACTAACTGTGCTAACCAGACCGTGCATACCAGACACACAATTTATCAAAGATTTAAGTGAATAAGCTACAGTGTCCACAGAACTAAACATAATATATTCAATGGGGTGTCATAAGCAAGTCATTAGAATACTTTCCTACTAAATTTATAAGACATAAGCATTCAATATTTGAGTAAACAAAGAGAAAATAAAGCTATCTATTGGGTTTCACTAAAAAGTCCATTGGAAGACTTGACTATTGTTGTTAAAAGACATAGGCATTCATATTATAGAGCCACAAACCACACTAGTAAAATAAAAACATGATAACATGGTATTTGAACCAATGACAGTCTTAATTTGATAGCGCAAACCCTACACCTTACTAACTGTGCTAACCAGACCGTGCATACCAGACAGACAATTTATCAGAGATTTAAGTGAATAAGCTACAGTGTCCACAGAACTAAACATAATATATTTAATGGGGTGTCATAAGCAAGTCATTAGAATACTTTCCTACTAAATTTATAAGACATAAGCATTCAATATTTGAGTAAACAAAGAGAAAATAAAGCTATCTATTGGGTTTCACTAAAAAGTCCATTGGAAGACTTGACTATTGTTGTTAAAAGACATAGGCATTCATATTATAGAGCCACAAACCACACTAGTAAAATAAAAACATGTTAACATGGGATTCGAACCAATGACAGTCTTAATTTGATAGTGCAAAACCAACACCTTACTAACTGTGCTAACCAGACTGTGCATACCAGACACACAATGTATCAGAAATTTAAGTGAATAAGCTACAGTGTCCACGGAACTAAACATAATATATTCAATGGGGTGTCATAAGCAAGTCATTAGAATACTTTCCTACTACATTTATAAGACATAAGCATTCAATATTTGAGTAAACAAAGAGAAAATAAAGCTATTGGGTTTCACTAAAAAGTCCATTGGAAGACTTGACTATTGTTGTTAAAAGACATAGGCATTCATATTATAGAGCCACAAACCACACTAGTAAAATAAAAACATGATAACATGGTATTCGAACCAATGACAGTCTTAATTTGATAGTGCAAACCCAACACCTTACTAACTGTGCTAACCAGACTGTGCATACCAGACATTCAATTTATTAGATATTTAAGTGAATAAGCTACAGTGTCCAAGGTACTAAACATAATATATTCTATTTGGTGTCATAAGCAAGTCATTAGAATACTTTCCTACTAAATTTATAAGACATAAGCATTCAATATTTGAGTAAACAAAGAGAAAATAAAGCTATTGGGTTTCACTAAAAAGTCCATTGGAAGACTTGACTATTCTTGTTAAAAGACATAGGCATTCATATTATAGAGCCACAAACCACACTAGTAAAATAAAAACATGATAACATGGTATTCGAACCAATGACAGTCTTAATTTAATAGTGCAAACCCAACACCTTACTAACTGTGCTAACCAGACTGTGCATACCAGACATTCAATTTATTAGATATTTAAGTGAATAAGCTACAGTGTCCAAGGTACTAAACATAATATATTCTATGGGGTGTCATAAGCAAGTCATTAGAATACTTTCCTACTAAATTTATAAGACATAAGCATTCAATATTTGAGTAAACAAAGAGAAAATAAAGCTATCTATAGGGTTTCACTAAAAAGTCCATTGGAAGACTTGACTATTGTTGTTAAAAGACATAGGCATTCATATTATAGAGCCACAAACCACACTAGTAAAATAAAAACATGATAATATGGTATTCGAACCAATGACAGTATTAATTTGATAGTGCAAACCCAACACCTTACTAACTGTGCTAACCAGACTGTGCATACCAGACATGCAATTTATCAGAGATTTAAGTGAATAAGCTACAGTGTCCAAGGTACTAAACATAATATATTCTATGGGGTGTCATAAGCAAGTCATTAGAATACTTTCCTACTACATTTATAAGACATAAGCATTCAATATTTGAGTAAACAAAGAGAAAATAAAGCTATCTATTGGGTTTCACTAAAAAGTCCATTGGAAGACTTGACTATTGTTGTTAAAAGACATAGGCATTCATAATATAGAGCCACAAACCACACTAGTAAAATAAAAACATGATAACATGGGATTCGAACCAATGACAGTCTTAATTTGATAGTGCAAACCCAACACCTTACTAACTGTGCTAACCAGACTGTGCATACCAGACACACAATTTATCAGAAATTTAAGTGAATAAGCTACACTGTCCAAGGTACTAAACATAATATATTCTATGGGGTGTCATAAGCAAGTCATTAGAATACTTTCCTACTAAATTTATAAGACATAAGCATTCAATATTTGAGTAAACAAAGAGAAAATAAAGCTATCTATAGGGTTTCACTAAAAAGTCCATTGGAAGACTTGACTATTGTTGTTAAAAGATATAGGCATTCATATTATAGAGCCACAAACCACACTAGTAAAATAGAAACATGATAACATGGTATTCAAACCAATGACAGTCTTAATTTGATAGTGCAAACCCAACACCTTACTAACTGTGCTAACCAGACCGTACATACCAGGCACACAATTTATCAGAGATTTAAGTGAATAAGCTACAGTGTCCACAGAACTAAACATAATATATTCAATGGGGTGTCATAAGCAAGTCATTAGAATACTTTCCTACTAAATTTATAAGACATAAGCATTCAATATTTGAGTAAACAAAGAGAAAATAAAGCTATCTATTGGGTTTCACTAAAAAGTCAATTGGAAGACTTGACTATTGTTGTTAAAAGACATAGGCATTCATACTATAGAGCCACAAACCACACTAGTAAAATAAAAACATGATAACATGGTATTCGAACCAACGACAGTCTTAATTTAATAGTGCAAACCCAACACCTTACTAACTGTGCTAACCAGACTGTGCATACCAGACATGCAATTTATCAGAGATTTAAGTGAATAAGCTACAGTGTCCAAGGTAGTAAACATAATATATTCTATGGGGTGTCATAAGCAAGTCATTAGAATACTTTCCTACTACATTTATAAGACATAAGCATTCAATATTTGAGTAAACAAAGAGAAAATAAAGCTATCTATTGGGTTTCACTAAAAAGTCCATTGGAAGACTTGACTATTGTTGTTAAAAGACATAGGCATTCATATTATAGAGCCACAAACCACACTAGTAAAATAAAAACATGATAACATGGGATTCGAACCAATGACAGTCTTAATTTGATAGTGCAAACCCAACACCTTACTAACTGTGCTAACCAGACTGTGCATACCAGACATGCAATTTATCAGATATTTAAGTGAATAAGCTACAGTGTCCAAGGTACTAAACATAATATATTCTATGGGGTGTCATAAGCAAGTCATTAGAATACTTTCCTACTAAATTTATAAGACATAAGCATTCAATATTTGAGTAAACAAAGAGAAAATAAAGCTATCTATAGGGTTTCACTAAAAAGTCCATTGGAAGACTTGACTATTGTTGTTAAAAGACATAGGCATTCATATTATAGAGCCACAAACCACACTAGTAAAATAAAAACATGATAATATGGTATTCGAACCAATGACAGTATTAATTTGATAGTGCAAACCCAACACCTTACTAACTGTGCTAACCAGACTGTGCATACCAGACATGCAATTTATCAGAGATTTAAGTGAATAAGCTACAGTGTCCAAGGTACTAAACATAATATATTCTATGGGGTGTCATAAGCAAGTCATTAGAATACTTTCCTACTACATTTATAAGACATAAGCATTCAATATTTGAGTAAACAAAGAGAAAATAAAGCTATCTATTGGGTTTCACTAAAAAGTCCATTGGAAGACTTGACTATTGTTGTTAAAAGACATAGGCATTCATAATATAGAGCCACAAACCACACTAGTAAAATAAAAACATGATAACATGGGATTCGAACCAACGACAGTCTTAATTTGATAGTGCAAACCCAACACCTTACTAACTGTGCTAACCAGACTGTGCATACCAGACACACAATTTATCAGAAATTTAAGTGAATAAGCTACACTGTCCAAGGTACTAAACATAATATATTCTATGGGGTGTCATAAGCAAGTCATTAGAATACTTTCCTACTAAATTTATAAGACATAAGCATTCAATATTTGAGTAAACAAAGAGAAAATAAAGCTATCTATAGGGTTTCACTAAAAAGTCCATTGGAAGACTTGACTATTGTTGTTAAAAGATATAGGCATTCATATTATAGAGCCACAAACCACACTAGTAAAATAGAAACATGATAACATGGTATTCGAACCAATGACAGTCTTAATTTGATAGTGCAAACCCAACACCTTACTAACTGTGCTAACCAGACCGTACATACCAGACACACAATTTATCAGAGATTTAAGTGAATAAGCTACAGTGTCCACAGAACTAAACATAATATATTCAATGGGGTGTCATAAGCAAGTCATTAGAATACTTTCCTACTAAATTTATAAGACATAAGCATTCAATATTTGAGTAAACAAAGAGAAATAAAGCTATCTATTTGGTTTCACTAAAAAGTCCATTGGAAGACTTGACTATTGTTGTTAAAAGACATAGGCATTCATACTATAGAGCCACAAACCACACTAGTAAAATAAAAACATGATAACATGGTATTCGAACCAACGACAGTCTTAATTTAATAATGCAAACCCAACACCTTACTAACTGTGCTAACCAGACTGTGCATACCAGACATGCAATTTATCAGAGATTTAAGTGAATAAGCTACAGTGTCCAAGGTACTAAACATAATATATTCTATGGGGTGTCATAAGCAAGTCATTAGAATACTTTCCTACTACATTTATAAGACATAAGCATTCAATATTTGAGTAAACAAAGAGAAAATAAAGCTATCTATTGGGTTTCACTAAAAAGTCCATTGGAAGACTTGACTATTGTTGTTAAAAGACATAGGCATTCATATTATAGAGCCACAAACCACACTAGTAAAATAAAAACATGATAACATGGGATTCGAACCAATGACAGTCTTAATTTGATAGTGCAAACCCAACACCTTACTAACTGTGCTAACCAGACCGTACATACCAGACACACAATTTATCAGAGATTTAAGTGAATAAGCTACAGTGTCCACAGAACTAAACATAATATATTCAATGGGGTGTCATAAGCAAGTCATTAGAATACTTTCCTACTAAATTTATAAGACATAAGCATTCAATATTTGAGTAAACAAAGAGAAAATAAAGCTATCTATTGGGTTTCACTAAAAAGTCCATTGGAAGACTTGACTATTGTTGTTAAAAGACATAGGCATTCATATTATAGAGCCACAAACCACACTAGTAAAATAAAAACATGATAACATGGGATTCGAACCAATGACAGTCTTAATTTGATAGTGCAAACCCAACACCTTACTAACTGTGCTAACCAGACTGTGCATACCAGACATTCAATTTATCAGATATTTAAGTTAATAAGCTACAGTGTCCAAGGTACTAAACATAATATATTTTATGGGGTGTCATAAGCAAGTCATTAGAATACTTTCCTACTAAATTTATAAGACATAAGCATTCAATATTTGAGTAAACAAAGAGAAAATAAAGCTATCTATAGGGTTTCACTAAAAAGTCCATTGGAAGACTTGACTATTGTTGTTAAAAGACATAGGCATTCATATTATAGAGCCACAAACCACACTAGTAAAATAAAAACATGATAACATGGGATTCGAACCAATGACAGTCTTAATTTGATAGTGCAAACCCAACACCTTACTAACTGTGCTAACCAGACTGTGCATACCAGACATGCAATTTATCAGATATTTAAGTGAATAAGCTACAGTGTCCAAGGTACTAAACATAATATATTCTATGGGGTGTCATAAGCAAGTCATTAGAATACTTTCCTACTAAATTTATAAGACATAAGCATTCAATATTTGAGTAAACAAAGAGAAAATAAAGCTATCTATAGGGTTTCACTAAAAAGTCCATTGGAAGACTTGACTATTGTTGTTAAAAGATATAGGCATTCATATTATAGAGCCACAAACCACACTAGTAAAATAGAAACATGATAACATGGGATTCGAACCAATGACAGTCTTAATTTGATAGTGCAAACCCAACACCTTACTAACTGTGCTAACCAGACCGTACATACCAGACACACAATTTATCAGAGATTTAAGTGAATAAGCTACAGTGTCCACAGAACTAAACATAATATATTCAATGGGGTGTCATAAGCAAGTCATTAGAATACTTTCCTACTAAATTTATAAGACATAAGCATTTAATATTTGAGTAAACAAAGAGAAAATAAAGCTATTGGGTTTCACTAAAAAGTCCATTGGAAGACTTGACTATTGTTGTTAAAAGACATAGGCATTCATATTATAGAGCCACAAACCACACTAGTAAAATAAAAACATGATAACATGGTATTCGAACCAATGACAGTCTTAATTTGATAGTGCAAACCCAACACCTTACTAACTGTGCTAACCAGACTGTGCATACCAAACATTCAATTTATCAGATATTTAAGTGAATAAGCTACAGTGTCCAAGGTACTAAACATAATATATTCTATGGGGTGTCATAAGCAAGTCATTAGAATACTTTCCTACTAAATTTATAAGACATAAGCATTCAATATTTGAGCAAACAAAGAGAAAATAAAGCTATCTATTGGGTTTCACTAAAAAGTCCATTGGAAGACTTGACTATTGTTGTTAAAAGATATAGGCATTCATATTATAGAGCCACAAACCACACTAGTAAAATAGAAACATGA
The DNA here is from genome assembly GCF_028390025.1 of Pseudophryne corroboree. Taxonomy (NCBI): domain Eukaryota; kingdom Metazoa; phylum Chordata; class Amphibia; order Anura; family Myobatrachidae; genus Pseudophryne; species Pseudophryne corroboree. The sequence goes on along the minus strand of NW_026970123.1, from coordinate 170,567 downwards.
TAACATGGGATTCGAACCAACGACAGTCTTAACTTGATAGTACAAACCCAACACCTTACTAACTGTGCTAACCAGACAGTGCATACCAGATACACAATTTATCAGAGATTTAAGTGAATAAGCTACAGTGTCCACAGAACTAAACATAATATATTCAATGGGGTGTCATAAGCAAGTCATTAGAATACTTTCCTACTAAATTTATAAGACATAAGCATTCAATATTTGAGTAAACAAAGAGAAAATAAAGCAATCTATTGGGTTTCACTAAAAAGTCCATTGGAAGACTTGACTTTTTTTGTTAAAAGACATAGGCATTCATAATATAGAGCCACAAACCACACTAGTAAAATAAAAACATGATAACATAGGATTTGAACCAATGACAGTCTTTATTTGATAGTGCAAACCAAACACCTTACTAACTGTGCTAACCAGATTGTGCATACCAGACACAAAATTTATCAGAGATTTAAGTGAATAAGCTACAGTGTCCAAGGTACTAAACATAATATATTCTATGGGGTGTCATAAGCAAGTCATTAGAATACTTTCCTACTAAATTTATAAGACATAAGCATTCAATATTTGAGTAAACAAAGAGAAAATAAAGCTATCTATTGGGTTTCACTAAAATGTCCATTGGAAGACTTGACTATTGTTGTTAAAAGATATAGGCATTCATATTATAGAGCCACAAACCACACTAGTAAAATAAAAACATGATAACATGGGATTCGAACCAATGACAGTCTTAATTTGATAGTGGAAACCCAACACCTTACTAACTGTGCTAACCAGACTGTGCATACCAGACATGCAATTTATCAGATATTTAAGTGAATAAGCTACAGTGTCCAAGGTACTAAACATAATATATTCTATGGGGTGTCATAAGCAAGTCATTAGAATACTTTCCTACTAAATTTATAAGACATAAGCATTCAATATTTGAGTAAACAAAGAGAAAATAAAGCTATCTATAGGGTTTCACTAAAAAGTCCATTGGAAGACTTGACTATTGTTGTTAAAAGACATAGGCATTCATATTATAGAGCCACAAACCACACTAGTAAAATAAAAACATGATAATATGGTATTCGAACCAATGACAGTATTAATTTGATAGTGCAAACCCAACACCTTACTAACTGTGCTAACCAGACTGTGCATACCAGACATGCAATTTATCAGAGATTTAAGTGAATAAGCTACAGTGTCCAAGGTACTAAACATAATATATTCTATGGGGTGTCATAAGCAAGTCATTAGAATACTTTCCTACTACATTTATAAGACATAAGCATTCAATATTTGAGTAAACAAAGAGAAAATAAAGCTATCTATTGGGTTTCACTAAAAAGTCCATTGGAAGACTTGACTATTGTTGTTAAAAGACATAGGCATTCATAATATAGAGCCACAAACCACACTAGTAAAATAAAAACATGATAACATGGGATTCGAACCAATGACAGTCTTAATTTGATAGTGCAAACCCAACACCTTACTTACTGTGCTAACCAGACTGTGCATACCAGACACACAATTTATCAGAAATTTAAGTGAATAAGCTACACTGTCCAAGGTACTAAACATAATATATTCTATTTGGTGTCATAAGCAAGTCATTAGAATACTTTCCTACTAAATTTATAAGACATAAGCATTCAATATTTGAGTAAACAAAGAGAAAATAAAGCTATCTATAGGGTTTCACTAAAAAGTCCATTGGAAGACTTGACTATTGTTGTTAAAAGATATAGGCATTCATATTATAGAGCCACAAACCACACTAGTAAAATAGAAACATGATAACATGGTATTCGAACCAATGACAGTCTTAATTTGATAGTGCAAACCCAACACCTTACTAACTGTGCTAACCAGACCGTACATACCAGACACACAATTTATCAGAGATTTAAGTGAATAAGCTACAGTGTCCACAGAACTAAACATAATATATTCAATGGGGTGTCATAAGCAAGTCATTAGAATACTTTCCTACTAAATTTATAAGACATAAGCATTCAATATTTGAGTAAACAAAGAGAAAATAAAGCTATCTATTGGGTTTCACTAAAAAGTCCATTGGAAGACTTGACTATTGTTGTTAAAAGACATAGGCATTCATACTATAGAGCCACAAACCACACTAGTAAAATAAAAACATGATAACATGGTATTCGAACCAACAACAGTCTTAATTTAATAGTGCAAACCCAACACCTTACTAACTGTGCTAACCAGACTGTGCATACCAGACATGCAATTTATCAGAGATTTAAGTGAATAAGCTACAGTGTCCAAGGTACTAAACATAATATATTCTATGGGGTGTCATAAGCAAGTCATTAGAATACTTTCCTACTACATTTATAAGACATAAGCATTCAATATTTGAGTAAACAAAGAGAAAATAAAGCTATCTATTGGGTTTCACTAAAAAGTCCATTGGAAGACTTGACTATTGTTGTTAAAAGACATAGGCATTCATATTATAGAGCCACAAACCACACTAGTAAAATAAAAACATGATAACATGGGATTCGAACCAATGACAGTCTTAATTTGATAGTGCAAACCCAACACCTTACTAACTGTGCTAACCAGACTGTGCATACCAGACACACAATTTATCAGAAATTTAAGTGAATAAGCTACACTGTCCAAGGTACTAAACATAATATATTCTATGGGGTGTCATAAGCAAGTCATTAGAATACTTTCCTACTAAATTTATAAGACATAAGCATTCAATATTTGAGTAAACAAAGAGAAAATAAAGCTATCTATAGGGTTTCACTAAAAAGTCCATTGGAAGACTTGACTATTTTTGTTAAAAGATATAGGCATTCATATTATAGAGCCACAAACCACACTAGTAAAATAGAAACATGATAACATGGTATTCGAACCAATGACAGTCTTAATTTGATAGTGCAAACCCAACACCTTACTAACTGTGCTAACCAGACCGTACATACCAGACACACAATTTATCAGAGATTTAAGTGAATAAGCTACAGTGTCCACAGAACTAAACATAATATATTCAATGGGGTATCATAAGCAAGTCATTAGAATACTTTCCTACTAAATTTATAAGACATAAGCATTCAATATTTGAGTAAACAAAGAGAAAATAAAGCTATCTATTGGGTTTCACTAAAAAGTCCATTGGAAGACTTGACTATTGTTGTTAAAAGACATAGGCATTCATAATATAGAGCCACAAACCACACTAGTAAAATAAAAACATGATAACATGGGATTCGAACCAATGACAGTCTTAATTTGATAGTGCAAACCCAACACCTTACTAACTGTGCTAACCAGACTGTGCATACCAGACACACAATTTATCAGAAATTTAAGTGAATAAGCTACACTGTCCAAGGTACTAAACATAATATATTCTATGGGGTGTCATAAGCAAGTCATTAGAATACTTTCCTACTAAATTTATAAGACATAAGCATTCAATATTTGAGTAAACAAAGAGAAAATAAAGCTATCTATAGGGTTTCACTAAAAAGTCCATTGGAAGACTTGACTATTTTTGTTAAAAGATATAGGCATTCATATTATAGAGCCACAAACCACACTAGTAAAATAGAAACATGATAACATGGTATTCGAACCAATGACAGTCTTAATTTGATAGTGCAAACCCAACACCTTACTAACTGTGCTAACCAGACCGTACATACCAGACACACAATTTATCAGAGATTTAAGTGAATAAGCTACAGTGTCCACAGAACTAAACATAATATATTCAATGGGGTGTCATAAGCAAGTCATTAGAATACTTTCCTACTAAATTTATAAGACATAAGCATTCAATATTTGAGTAAACAAAGAGAAAATAAAGCTATCTATTGGGTTTCACTAAAAAGTCCATTGGAAGACTTGACTATTGTTGTTAAAATACATAGGCATTCATACTATAGAGCCACAAACCACACTAGTAAAATAAAAACATGATAACATGGTATTCGAACCAACGACAGTCTTAATTTAATAGTGCAAACCCAACACCTTACTAACTGTGCTAACCAGACTGTGCATACCAGACATGCAATTTATCAGAGATTTAAGTGAATAAGCTACAGTGTCCAAGGTACTAAACATAATATATTCTATGGGGTGTCATAAGCAAGTCATTAGAATACTTTCCTACTACATTTATAAGACATAAGCATTCAATATTTGAGTAAACAAAGAGAAAATAAAGCTATCTATTGGGTTTCACTAAAAAGTCCATTGGAAGACTTGACTATTGTTGTTAAAAGACATAGGCATTCATATTATAGAGCCACAAACCACACTAGTAAAATAAAAACATGATAACATGGGATTCGAACCAATGACAGTCTTAATTTGATAGTGCAAACCCAACATCCTACTAACTGTGTTAACCAGACTGTGCATACCAGACATGCAATTTATCAGATATTTAAGTGAATAAGCTACAGTGTCCAAGGTACTAAACATAATATATTCTATGGGGTGTCATAAGCAAGTCATTAGAATACTTTCCTACTAAATTTATAAGACATAAGCATTCAATATTTGAGTAAACAAAGAGAAAATAAAGCTATCTATTGGGTTTCACTAAAAAGTCCATTGGAAGACTTGACTATTGTTGTTAAAAGACATAGGCATTCATATTATAGAGCCACAAACCACACTAGTAAAATAAAAACATGATAACATGGGATTCGAACCAATGACAGTCTTAATTTGATAGTGCAAACCCAACACCTTACTAACTGTGCTAACCAGACTGTGCATACCAGACATGCAATTTATCAGAAATTTAAGTGAATAAGCTACAGTGTCCAAGGTACTAAACATAATATATTCTATGGGGTGTCATAAGCAAGTCATTAGAATACTTTCCTACTAAATTTATAAGACATAAGCATTCAATATTTGAGTAAACAAAGAGAAAATAAAGCTATCTATAGGGTTTCACTAAAAAGTCCATTGGAAGACTTGACTATTGTTGTTAAAAGATATAGGCATTCATATTATAGAGCCACAAACCACACTAGTAAAATAGAAACATGATAACATGGTATTCGAACCAATGACAGTCTTAATTTGATAGTGCAAACCCAACACCTTACTAACTGTGCTAACCAGACCGTACATACCAGACACACAATTTATCAGAGATTTAAGTGAATAAGCTACAGTGTCCACAGAACTAAACATAATATATTCAATGGGGTGTCATAAGCAAGTCATTAGAATACTTTCCTACTAAATTTATAAGACATAAGCATTCAATATTTGAGTAAACAAAGAGAAAATAAAGCTATCTATTGGGTTTCACTAAAAAGTCAATTGGAAGACTTGACTATTGTTGTTAAAAGACATAGGCATTCATACTATAGAGCCACAAACCACACTAGTAAAATAAAAACATGATAACATGGTATTCGAACCAACGACAGTCTTAATTTAATAGTGCAAACCCAACACCTTACTAACTGTGCTAACCAGACTGTGCATACCAGACATGCAATTTATCAGAGATTTAAGTGAATAAGCTACAGTGTCCAAGGTAGTAAACATAATATATTCTATGGGGTGTCATAAGCAAGTCATTAGAATACTTTCCTACTACATTTATAAGACATAAGCATTCAATATTTGAGTAAACAAAGAGAAAATAAAGCTATCTATTGGGTTTCACTAAAAAGTCCATTGGAAGACTTGACTATTGTTGTTAAAAGACATAGGCATTCATATTATAGAGCCACAAACCACACTAGTAAAATAAAAACATGATAACATGGGATTCGAACCAATGACAGTCTTAATTTGATAGTGCAAACCCAACACCTTACTAACTGTGCTAACCAGACTGTGCATACCAGACATGCAATTTATCAGATATTTAAGTGAATAAGCTACAGTGTCCAAGGTACTAAACATAATATATTCTATGGGGTGTCATAAGCAAGTCATTAGAATACTTTCCTACTAAATTTATAAGACATAAGCATTCAATATTTGAGTAAACAAAGAGAAAATAAAGCTATCTATAGGGTTTCACTAAAAAGTCCATTGGAAGACTTGACTATTGTTGTTAAAAGACATAGGCATTCATATTATAGAGCCACAAACCACACTAGTAAAATAAAAACATGATAATATGGTATTCGAACCAATGACAGTATTAATTTGATAGTGCAAACCCAACACCTTACTAACTGTGCTAACCAGACTTTGCATACCAGACATGCAATTTATCAGAGATTTAAGTGAATAAGCTACAGTGTCCAAGGTACTAAACATAATATATTCTATGGGGTGTCATAAGCAAGTCATTAGAATACTTTCCTACTACATTTATAAGACATAAGCATTCAATATTTGAGTAAACAAAGAGAAAATAAAGCTATCTATTGGGTTTCACTAAAAAGTCCATTGGAAGACTTGACTATTGTTGTTAAAAGACATAGGCATTCATAATATAGAGCCACAAACCACACTAGTAAAATAAAAACATGATAACATGGGATTCGAACCAACGACAGTCTTAATTTGATAGTGCAAACCCAACACCTTACTAACTGTGCTAACCAGACTGTGCATACCAGACACACAATTTATCAGAAATTTAAGTGAATAAGCTACACTGTCCAAGGTACTAAACATAATATATTCTATGGGGTGTCATAAGCAAGTCATTAGAATACTTTCCTACTAAATTTATAAGACATAAGCATTCAATATTTGAGTAAACAAAGAGAAAATAAAGCTATCTATAGGGTTTCACTAAAAAGTCCATTGGAAGACTTGACTATTGTTGTTAAAAGATATAGGCATTCATATTATAGAGCCACAAACCACACTAGTAAAATAGAAACATGATAACATGGTATTCGAACCAATGACAGTCTTAATTTGATAGTGCAAACCCAACACCTTACTAACTGTGCTAACCAGACCGTACATACCAGACACACAATTTATCAGAGATTTAAGTGAATAAGCTACAGTGTCCACAGAACTAAACATAATATATTCAATGGGGTGTCATAAGCAAGTCATTAGAATACTTTCCTACTAAATTTATAAGACATAAGCATTCAATATTTGAGTAAACAAAGAGAAAATAAAGCTATCTATTTGGTTTCACTAAAAAGTCCATTGGAAGACTTGACTATTGTTGTTAAAAGACATAGGCATTCATACTATAGAGCCACAAACCACACTAGTAAAATAAAAACATGATAACATGGTATTCGAACCAACGACAGTCTTAATTTAATAATGCAAACCCAACACCTTACTAACTGTGCTAACCAGACTGTGCATACCAGACATGCAATTTATCAGAGATTTAAGTGAATAAGCTACAGTGTCCAAGGTACTAAACATAATATATTCTATGGGGTGTCATAAGCAAGTCATTAGAATACTTTCCTACTACATTTATAAGACATAAGCATTCAATATTTGAGTAAACAAAGAGAAAATAAAGCTATCTATTGGGTTTCACTAAAAAGTCCATTGGAAGACTTGACTATTGTTGTTAAAAGACATAGGCATTCATATTATAGAGCCACAAACCACACTAGTAAAATAAAAACATGATAACATGGGATTCGAACCAATGACAGTCTTAATTTGATAGTGCAAACCCAACACCTTACTAACTGTGCTAACCAGACCGTACATACCAGACACACAATTTATCAGAGATTTAAGTGAATAAGCTACAGTGTCCACAGAACTAAACATAATATATTCAATGGGGTGTCATAAGCAAGTCATTAGAATACTTTCCTACTAAATTTATAAGACATAAGCATTCAATATTTGAGTAAACAAAGAGAAAATAAAGCTATCTATTGGGTTTCACTAAAAAGTCCATTGGAAGACTTGACTATTGTTGTTAAAAGACATAGGCATTCATATTATAGAGCCACAAACCACACTAGTAAAATAAAAACATGATAACATGGGATTCGAACCAATGACAGTCTTAATTTGATAGTGCAAACCCAACACCTTACTAACTGTGCTAACCAGACTGTGCATACCAGACATTCAATTTATCAGATATTTAAGTTAATAAGCTACAGTGTCCAAGGTACTAAACATAATATATTTTATGGGGTGTCATAAGCAAGTCATTAGAATACTTTCCTACTAAATTTATAAGACATAAGCATTCAATATTTGAGTAAACAAAGAGAAAATAAAGCTATCTATAGGGTTTCACTAAAAAGTCCATTGGAAGACTTGACTATTGTTGTTAAAAGACATAGGCATTCATATTATAGAGCCACAAACCACACTAGTAAAATAAAAACATGATAACATGGGATTCGAACCAATGACAGTCTTAATTTGATAGTGCAAACCCAACACCTTACTAACTGTGCTAACCAGACTGTGCATACCAGACATGCAATTTATCAGATATTTAAGTGAATAAGCTACAGTGTCCAAGGTACTAAACATAATATATTCTATGGGGTGTCATAAGCAAGTCATTAGAATACTTTCCTACTAAATTTATAAGACATAAGCATTCAATATTTGAGTAAACAAAGAGAAAATAAAGCTATCTATAGGGTTTCACTAAAAAGTCCATTGGAAGACTTGACTATTGTTGTTAAAAGATATAGGCATTCATATTATAGAGCCACAAACCACACTAGTAAAATAGAAACATGATAACATGGGATTCGAACCAATGACAGTCTTAATTTGATAGTGCAAACCCAACACCTTACTAACTGTGCTAACCAGACCGTACATACCAGACACACAATTTATCAGAGATTTAAGTGAATAAGCTACAGTGTCCACAGAACTAAACATAATATATTCAATGGGGTGTCATAAGCAAGTCATTAGAATACTTTCCTACTAAATTTATAAGACATAAGCATTTAATATTTGAGTAAACAAAGAGAAAATAAAGCTATTGGGTTTCACTAAAAAGTCCATTGGAAGACTTGACTATTGTTGTTAAAAGACATAGGCATTCATATTATAGAGCCACAAACCACACTAGTAAAATAAAAACATGATAACATGGTATTCGAACCAATGACAGTCTTAATTTGATAGTGCAAACCCAACACCTTACTAACTGTGCTAACCAGACTGTGCATACCAAACATTCAATTTATCAGATATTTAAGTGAATAAGCTACAGTGGCCAAGGTACTAAACATAATATATTCTATGGGGTGTCATAAGCAAGTCATTAGAATACTTTCCTACTAAATTTATAAGACATAAGCATTCAATATTTGAGCAAACAAAGAGAAAATAAAGCTATCTATTGGGTTTCACTAAAAAGTCCATTGGAAGACTTGACTATTGTTGTTAAAAGATATAGGCATTCATATTATAGAGCCACAAACCACACTAGTAAAATAGAAACATGATAACATGGGATTCGAACCAACGACAGTCTTAACTTGATAGTACAAACCCAACACCTTACTAACTGTGCTAACCAGACCGTGCATACCAGATACACAATTTATCAGAGATTTAAGTGAATAAGCTACAGTGTCCACAGAACTAAACATAATATATTCAATGGGGTGTCATAAGCAAGTCATTAGAATACTTTCCTACTAAATTTATAAGACATAAGCATTCAATATTTGAGTAAACAAAGAGAAAATAAAGCAATCTATTGGGTTTCACTAAAAAGTCCATTGGAAGACTTGACTTTTTTTGTTAAAAGACATAGGCATTCATAATATAGAGCCACAAACCACACTAGTAAAATAAAAACATGATAACATAGGATTTGAACCAATGACAGTCTTTATTTGATAGTGCAAACCAAACACCTTACTAACTGTGCTAACCAGATTGTGCATACCAGACACAAAATTTATCAGAGATTTAAGTGAATAAGCTACAGTGTCCAAGGTACTAAACATAATATATTCTATGGGGTGTCATAAGCAAGTCATTAGAATACTTTCCTACTAAATTTATAAGACATAAGCATTCAATATTTGAGTAAACAAAGAGAAAATAAAGCTATCTATTGGGTTTCACTAAAATGTCCATTGGAAGACTTGACTATTGTTGTTAAAAGATATAGGCATTCATATTATAGAGCCACAAACCACACTAGTAAAATAAAAACATGATAACATGGGATTCGAACCAATGACAGTCTTAATTTGATAGTGCAAACCCAACACCTTACTAACTGTGCTAACCAGACTGTGCATACCAGACATGCAATTTATCAGATATTTAAGTGAATAAGCTACAGTGTCCAAGGTACTAAACATAATATATTCTATGGGGTGTCATAAGCAAGTCATTAGAATACTTTCCTACTAAATTTATAAGACATAAGCATTCAATATTTGAGTAAACAAAGAGAAAATAAAGCTATCTATAGGGTTTCACTAAAAAGTCCATTGGAAGACTTGACTATTGTTGTTAAAAGACATAGGCATTCATATTATAGAGCCACAAACCACACTAGTAAAATAAAAACATGATAATATGGTATTCGAACCAATGACAGTATTAATTTGATAGTGCAAACCCAACACCTTACTAACTGTGCTAACCAGACTGTGCATACCAGACATGCAATTTATCAGAGATTTAAGTGAATAAGCTACAGTGTCCAAGGTACTAAACATAATATATTCTATGGGGTGTCATAAGCAAGTCATTAGAATACTTTCCTACTACATTTATAAGACATAAGCATTCAATATTTGAGTAAACAAAGAGAAAATAAAGCTATCTATTGGGTTTCACTAAAAAGTCCATTGGAAGACTTGACTATTGTTGTTAAAAGACATAGGCATTCATATTATAGAGCCACAAACCACACTAGTAAAATAAAAACATGATAACATGGGATTCGAACCAATGACAGTCTTAATTTGATAGTGCAAACCCAACACCTTACTAACTGTGCTAACCAGACTGTGCATACCAGACATTCAATTTATCAGATATTTAAGTTAATAAGCTACAGTGTCCAAGGTACTAAACATAATATATTTTATGGGGTGTCATAAGCAAGTCATTAGAATACTTTCCTACTAAATTTATAAGACATAAGCATTCAATATTTGAGTAAACAAAGAGAAAATAAAGCTATCTATAGGGTTTCACTAAAAAGTCCATTGGAAGACTTGACTATTGTTGTTAAAAGACATAGGCATTCATATTATAGAGCCACAAACCACACTAGTAAAATAAAAACATGATAACATGGGATTCGAACCAATGACAGTCTTAATTTGATAGTGCAAACCCAACACCTTACTAACTGTGCTAACCAGACTGTGCATACCAGACATGCAATTTATCAGATATTTAAGTGAATAAGCTACAGTGTCCAAGGTACTAAACATAATATATTCTATGGGGTGTCATAAGCAAGTCATTAGAATACTTTCCTACTAAATTTATAAGACATAAGCATTCAATATTTGAGTAAACAAAGAGAAAATAAAGCTATCTATAGGGTTTCACTAAAAAGTCCATTGGAAGACTTGACTATTGTTGTTAAAAGATATAGGCATTCATATTATAGAGCCACAAACCACACTAGTAAAATAGAAACATGATAACATGGGATTCGAACCAATGACAGTCTTAATTTGATAGTGCAAACCCAACACCTTACTAACTGTGCTAACCAGACCGTACATACCAGACACACAATTTATCAGAGATTTAAGTGAATAAGCTACAGTGTCCACAGAACTAAACATAATATATTCAATGGGGTGTCATAAGCAAGTCATTAGAATACTTTCCTACTAAATTTATAAGACATAAGCATTTAATATTTGAGTAAACAAAGAGAAAATAAAGCTATTGGGTTTCACTAAAAAGTCCATTGGAAGACTTGACTATTGTTGTTAAAAGACATAGGCATTCATATTATAGAGCCACAAACCACACTAGTAAAATAAAAACATGATAACATGGTATTCGAACCAATGACAGTCTTAATTTGATAGTGCAAACCCAACACCTTACTAACTGTGCTAACCAGACTGTGCATACCAAACATTCAATTTATCAGATATTTAAGTGAATAAGCTACAGTGGCCAAGGTACTAAACATAATATATTCTATGGGGTGTCATAAGCAAGTCATTAGAATACTTTCCTACTAAATTTATAAGACATAAGCATTCAATATTTGAGCAAACAAAGAGAAAATAAAGCTATCTATTGGGTTTCACTAAAAAGTCCATTGGAAGACTTGACTATTGTTGTTAAAAGATATAGGCATTCATATTATAGAGCCACAAACCACACTAGTAAAATAGAAACATGATAACATGGGATTCGAACCAACGACAGTCTTAACTTGATAGTACAAACCCAACACCTTACTAACTGTGCTAACCAGACCGTGCATACCAGATACACAATTTATCAGAGATTTAAGTGAATAAGCTACAGTGTCCACAGAACTAAACATAATATATTCAATGGGGTGTCATAAGCAAGTCATTAGAATACTTTCCTACTAAATTTATAAGACATAAGCATTCAATATTTGAGTAAACAAAGAGAAAATAAAGCAATCTATTGGGTTTCACTAAAAAGTCCATTGGAAGACTTGACTTTTTTTGTTAAAAGACATAGGCATTCATAATATAGAGCCACAAACCACACTAGTAAAATAAAAACATGATAACATAGGATTTGAACCAATGACAGTCTTTATTTGATAGTGCAAACCAAACACCTTACTAACTGTGCTAACCAGATTGTGCATACCAGACACAAAATTTATCAGAGATTTAAGTGAATAAGCTACAGTGTCCAAGGTACTAAACATAATATATTCTATGGGGTGTCATAAGCAAGTCATTAGAATACTTTCCTACTAAATTTATAAGACATAAGCATTCAATATTTGAGTAAACAAAGAGAAAATAAAGCTATCTATTGGGTTTCACTAAAATGTCCATTGGAAGACTTGACTATTGTTGTTAAAAGATATAGGCATTCATATTATAGAGCCACAAACCACACTAGTAAAATAAAAACATGATAACATGGGATTCGAACCAATGACAGTCTTAATTTGATAGTGCAAACCCAACACCTTACTAACTGTGCTAACCAGACTGTGCATACCAGACATGCAATTTATCAGATATTTAAGTGAATAAGCTACAGTGTCCAAGGTACTAAACATAATATATTCTATGGGGTGTCATAAGCAAGTCATTAGAATACTTTCCTACTAAATTTATAAGACATAAGCATTCAATATTTGAGTAAACAAAGAGAAAATAAAGCTATCTATAGGGTTTCACTAAAAAGTCCATTGGAAGACTTGACTATTGTTGTTAAAAGACATAGGCATTCATATTATAGAGCCACAAACCACACTAGTAAAATAAAAACATGATAATATGGTATTCGAACCAATGACAGTATTAATTTGATAGTGCAAACCCAACACCTTACTAACTGTGCTAACCAGACTGTGCATACCAGACATGCAATTTATCAGAGATTTAAGTGAATAAGCTACAGTGTCCAAGGTACTAAACATAATATATTCTATGGGGTGTCATAAGCAAGTCATTAGAATACTTTCCTACTACATTTATAAGACATAAGCATTCAATATTTGAGTAAACAAAGAGAAAATAAAGCTATCTATTGGGTTTCACTAAAAAGTCCATTGGAAGACTTGACTATTGTTGTTAAAAGACATAGGCATTCATAATATAGAGCCACAAACCACACTAGTAAAATAAAAACATGATAACATGGGATTCGAACCAATGACAGTCTTAATTTGATAGTGCAAACCCAACACCTTACTTACTGTGCTAACCAGACTGTGCATACCAGACACACAATTTATCAGAAATTTAAGTGAATAAGCTACACTGTCCAAGGTACTAAACATAATATATTCTATTTGGTGTCATAAGCAAGTCATTAGAATACTTTCCTACTAAATTTATAAGACATAAGCATTCAATATTTGAGTAAACAAAGAGAAAATAAAGCTATCTATAGGGTTTCACTAAAAAGTCCATTGGAAGACTTGACTATTGTTGTTAAAAGATATAGGCATTCATATTATAGAGCCACAAACCACACTAGTAAAATAGAAACATGATAACATGGTATTCGAACCAATGACAGTCTTAATTTGATAGTGCAAACCCAACACCTTACTAACTGTGCTAACCAGACCGTACATACCAGACACACAATTTATCAGAGATTTAAGTGAATAAGCTACAGTGTCCACAGAACTAAACATAATATATTCAATGGGGTGTCATAAGCAAGTCATTAGAATACTTTCCTACTAAATTTATAAGACATAAGCATTCAATATTTGAGTAAACAAAGAGAAAATAAAGCTATCTATTGGGTTTCACTAAAAAGTCCATTGGAAGACTTGACTATTGTTGTTAAAAGACATAGGCATTCATACTATAGAGCCACAAACCACACTAGTAAAATAAAAACATGATAACATGGTATTCGAACCAACAACAGTCTTAATTTAATAGTGCAAACCCAACACCTTACTAACTGTGCTAACCAGACTGTGCATACCAGACATGCAATTTATCAGAGATTTAAGTGAATAAGCTACAGTGTCCAAGGTACTAAACATAATATATTCTATGGGGTGTCATAAGCAAGTCATTAGAATACTTTCCTACTACATTTATAAGACATAAGCATTCAATATTTGAGTAAACAAAGAGAAAATAAAGCTATCTATTGGGTTTCACTAAAAAGTCCATTGGAAGACTTGACTATTGTTGTTAAAAGACATAGGCATTCATATTATAGAGCCACAAACCACACTAGTAAAATAAAAACATGATAACATGGGATTCGAACCAATGACAGTCTTAATTTGATAGTGCAAACCCAACACCTTACTAACTGTGCTAACCAGACTGTGCATACCAGACACACAATTTATCAGAAATTTAAGTGAATAAGCTACACTGTCCAAGGTACTAAACATAATATATTCTATGGGGTGTCATAAGCAAGTCATTAGAATACTTTCCTACTAAATTTATAAGACATAAGCATTCAATATTTGAGTAAACAAAGAGAAAATAAAGCTATCTATAGGGTTTCACTAAAAAGTCCATTGGAAGACTTGACTATTTTTGTTAAAAGATATAGGCATTCATATTATAGAGCCACAAACCACACTAGTAAAATAGAAACATGATAACATAGTATTCGAACCAATGACAGTCTTAATTTGATAGTGCAAACCCAACACCTTACTAACTGTGCTAACCAGACCGTACATACCAGACACACAATTTATCAGAGATTTAAGTGAATAAGCTACAGTGTCCACAGAACTAAACATAATATATTCAATGGGGTGTCATAAGCAAGTCATTAGAATACTTTCCTACTAAATTTATAAGACATAAGCATTCAATATTTGAGTAAACAAAGAGAAAATAAAGCTATCTATTGGGTTTCACTAAAAAGTCCATTGGAAGACTTGACTATTGTTGTTAAAAGACATAGGCATTCATAATATAGAGCCACAAACCACACTAGTAAAATAAAAACATGATAACATGGGATTCGAACCAATGACAGTCTTAATTTGATAGTGCAAACCCAACACCTTACTAACTGTGCTAACCAGACTGTGCATACCAGACACACAATTTATCAGAAATTTAAGTGAATAAGCTACACTGTCCAAGGTACTAAACATAATATATTCTATGGGGTGTCATAAGCAAGTCATTAGAATACTTTCCTACTAAATTTATAAGACATAAGCATTCAATATTTGAGTAAACAAAGAGAAAATAAAGCTATCTATAGGGTTTCACTAAAAAGTCCATTGGAAGACTTGACTATTTTTGTTAAAAGATATAGGCATTCATATTATAGAGCCACAAACCACACTAGTAAAATAGAAACATGATAACATGGTATTCGAACCAATGACAGTCTTAATTTGATAGTGCAAACCCAACACCTTACTAACTGTGCTAACCAGACCGTACATACCAGACACACAATTTATCAGAGATTTAAGTGAATAAGCTACAGTGTCCACAGAACTAAACATAATATATTCAATGGGGTGTCATAAGCAAGTCATTAGAATACTTTCCTACTAAATTTATAAGACATAAGCATTCAATATTTGAGTAAACAAAGAGAAAATAAAGCTATCTATTGGGTTTCACTAAAAAGTCCATTGGAAGACTTGACTATTGTTGTTAAAATACATAGGCATTCATACTATAGAGCCACAAACCACACTAGTAAAATAAAAACATGATAACATGGTATTCGAACCAACGACAGTCTTAATTTAATAGTGCAAACCCAACACCTTACTAACTGTGCTAACCAGACTGTGCATACCAGACATGCAATTTATCAGAGATTTAAGTGAATAAGCTACAGTGTCCAAGGTACTAAACATAATATATTCTATGGGGTGTCATAAGCAAGTCATTAGAATACTTTCCTACTACATTTATAAGACATAAGCATTCAATATTTGAGTAAACAAAGAGAAAATAAAGCTATCTATTGGGTTTCACTAAAAAGTCCATTGGAAGACTTGACTATTGTTGTTAAAAGACATAGGCATTCATATTATAGAGCCACAAACCACACTAGTAAAATAAAAACATGATAACATGGGATTCGAACCAATGACAGTCTTAATTTGATAGTGCAAACCCAACACCCTACTAACTGTGTTAACCAGACTGTGCATACCAGACATGCAATTTATCAGATATTTAAGTGAATAAGCTACAGTGTCCAAGGTACTAAACATAATATATTCTATGGGGTGTCATAAGCAAGTCATTAGAATACTTTCCTACTAAATTTATAAGACATAAGCATTCAATATTTGAGTAAACAAAGAGAAAATAAAGCTATCTATTGGGTTTCACTAAAAAGTCCATTGGAAGACTTGACTATTGTTGTTAAAAGATATAGGCATTCATATTATAGAGCCACAAACCACACTAGTAAAATAGAAACATGATAACATGGGATTCGAACCAATGACAGTCTTAATTTGATAGTGCAAACCCAACACCTTACTAACTGTGCTAACCAGACCGTACATACCAGACACACAATTTATCAGAGATTTAAGTGAATAAGCTACAGTGTCCACAGAACTAAACATAATATATTCAATGGGGTGTCATAAGCAAGTCATTAGAATACTTTCCTACTAAATTTATAAGATATAAGCATTCAATATTTGAGTAAACAAAGAGAAAATAAAGCTATTGGGTTTCACTAAAAAGTCCATTGGAAGACTTGACTATTGTTGTTAAAAGACATAGGCATTCATATTATAGAGCCACAAACCACACTAGTAAAATAAAAACATGATAACATGGTATTCGAACTAATGACAGTCTTAATTTGATAGTGCAAACCCAACACCTTACTAACTGTGCTAACCAGACTGTGCATACCAGACATTCAATTTATCAGATATTTAAGTTAATAAGCTACAGTGTCCAAGGTACTAAACATAATATATTTTATGGGGTGTCATAAGCAAGTCATTAGAATACTTTCCTACTAAATTTATAAGACATAAGCATTCAATATTTGAGTAAACAAAGAGAAAATAAAGCTATCTATAGGGTTTCACTAAAAAGTCCATTGGAAGACTTGACTATTGTTGTTAAAAGACATAGGCATTCATATTATAGAGCCACAAACCACACTAGTAAAATAAAAACATGATAATATGGTATTCGAACCAATGACAGTCTTAATTTGATAGTGCAAACCCAACACCTTACTAACTGTGCTAACCAGACTGTGCATACCAGACATGCAATTTATCAGAGATTTAAGTGAATAAGCTACAGTGTCCAAGGTACTAAACATAATATATTCTATGGGTTGTCATAAGCAAGTCATTAGAATACTTTCCTACTACATTTATAAGACATAAGCATTCAATATTTGAGTAAACAAAGAGAAAATAAAGCTATCTATTAGGTTTCACTAAAAAGTCCATTGGAAGACTTGACTATTGTTGTTAAAAGACATAGGCATTCATAATATAGAGCCACAAACCACACTAGTAAAATAAAAACATGATAACATGGGATTCGAACCAACGACAGTCTTAATTTGATAGTGCAAACCCAACACCTTACTAACTGTGCTAACCAGACTGTGCATACCAGACACATAATTTATCAGAGATTTAAGTGAATAAGCTACAGTGTCCAAGGTACTAAACATAATATATTCTATGGGGTGTCATAAGCAAGTCATTAGAATACTTTCCTACTAAATTTATAAGACATAAGCATTCAATATTTGAGTAAACAAAGAGAAAATAAAGCTATCTATTGGGTTTCACTAAAAAGTCCATTGGAAGACTTGACTATTGTTGTTAAAAGACATAGGCATTCATATTATAGAGCCACAAACCACACTAGTAAAATAAAAACATGATAACATGGGATTCGAACCAATGACAGTCTTAATTTGATAGTGCAAACCCAACACCTTACTAACTGTGCTAACCAGACTGTGCATACCAGACATGCAATTTATCAGAAATTTAAGTGAATAAGCTACAGTGTCCAAGGTACTAAACATAATATATTCTATGGGGTGTCATAAGCAAGTCATTAGAATACTTTCCTACTAAATTTATAAGACATAAGCATTCAATATTTGAGTAAACAAAGAGAAAATAAAGCTATCTATAGGGTTTCACTAAAAAGTCCATTGGAAGACTTGACTATTGTTGTTAAAAGATATAGGCATTCATATTATAGAGCCACAAACCACACTAGTAAAATAGAAACATGATAACATGGTATTCGAACCAATGACAGTCTTAATTTGATAGTGCAAACCCAACACCTTACTAACTGTGCTAACCAGACCGTACATACCAGACACACAATTTATCAGAGATTTAAGTGAATAAGCTACAGTGTCCACAGAACTAAACATAATATATTCAATGGGGTGTCATAAGCAAGTCATTAGAATACTTTCCTACTAAATTTATAAGACATAAGCATTCAATATTTGAGTAAACAAAGAGAAAATAAAGCTATCTATTTGGTTTCACTAAAAAGTCCATTGGAAGACTTGACTATTGTTGTTAAAAGACATAGGCATTCATACTATAGAGCCACAAACCACACTAGTAAAATAAAAACATGATAACATGGTATTCGAACCAACGACAGTCTTAATTTAATAATGCAAACCCAACACCTTACTAACTGTGCTAACCAGACTGTGCATACCAGACATGCAATTTATCAGAGATTTAAGTGAATAAGCTACAGTGTCCAAGGTACTAAACATAATATATTCTATGGGGTGTCATAAGCAAGTCATTAGAATACTTTCCTACTACATTTATAAGACATAAGCATTCAATATTTGAGTAAACAAAGAGAAAATAAAGCTATCTATTGGGTTTCACTAAAAAGTCCATTGGAAGACTTGACTATTGTTGTTAAAAGACATAGGCATTCATATTATAGAGCCACAAACCACACTAGTAAAATAAAAACATGATAACATGGGATTCGAACCAATGACAGTCTTAATTTGATAGTGCAAACCCAACACCTTACTAACTGTGCTAACCAGACTGTGCATACCAGACATTCAATTTATCAGATATTTAAGTTAATAAGCTACAGTGTCCAAGGTACTAAACATAATATATTTTATGGGGTGTCATAAGCAAGTCATTAGAATACTTTCCTACTAAATTTATAAGACATAAGCATTCAATATTTGAGTAAACAAAGAGAAAATAAAGCTATCTATAGGGTTTCACTAAAAAGTCCATTGGAAGACTTGACTATTGTTGTTAAAAGACATAGGCATTCATATTATAGAGCCACAAACCACACTAGTAAAATAAAAACATGATAACATGGGATTCGAACCAATGACAGTCTTAATTTGATAGTGCAAACCCAACACCTTACTAACTGTGCTAACCAGACTGTGCATACCAGACATGCAATTTATCAGATATTTAAGTGAATAAGCTACAGTGTCCAAGGTACTAAACATAATATATTCTATGGGGTGTCATAAGCAAGTCATTAGAATACTTTCCTACTAAATTTATAAGACATAAGCATTCAATATTTGAGTAAACAAAGAGAAAATAAAGCTATCTATTGGGTTTCACTAAAAAGTCCATTGGAAGACTTGACTATTGTTGTTAAAAGATATAGGCATTCATATTATAGAGCCACAAACCACACTAGTAAAATAGAAACATGATAACATGGGATTCGAACCAATGACAGTCTTAATTTGATAGTGCAAACCCAACACCTTACTAACTGTGCTAACCAGACCGTACATACCAGACACACAATTTATCAGAGATTTAAGTGAATAAGCTACAGTGTCCACAGAACTAAACATAATATATTCAATGGGGTGTCATAAGCAAGTCATTAGAATACTTTCCTACTAAATTTATAAGATATAAGCATTCAATATTTGAGTAAACAAAGAGAAAATAAAGCTATTGGGTTTCACTAAAAAGTCCATTGGAAGACTTGACTATTGTTGTTAAAAGACATAGGCATTCATATTATAGAGCCACAAACCACACTAGTAAAATAAAAACATGATAACATGGTATTCGAACCAATGACAGTCTTAATTTGATAGTGCAAACCCAACACCTTACTAACTGTGCTAACCAGACTGTGCATACCAGACATTCAATTTATCAGATATTTAAGTTAATAAGCTACAGTGTCCAAGGTACTAAACATAATATATTTTATGGGGTGTCATAAGCAAGTCATTAGAATACTTTCCTACTAAATTTATAAGACATAAGCATTCAATATTTGAGTAAACAAAGAGAAAATAAAGCTATCTATAGGGTTTCACTAAAAAGTCCATTGGAAGACTTGACTATTGTTGTTAAAAGACATAGGCATTCATATTATAGAGCCACAAACCACACTAGTAAAATAAAAACATGATAATATGGTATTCGAACCAATGACAGTCTTAATTTGATAGTGCAAACCCAACACCTTACTAACTGTGCTAACCAGACTGTGCATACCAGACATGCTATTTATCAGAGATTTAAGTGAATAAGCTACAGTGTCCAAGGTACTAAACATAATATATTCTATGGGTTGTCATAAGCAAGTCATTAGAATACTTTCCTACTACATTTATAAGACATAAGCATTCAATATTTGAGTAAACAAAGAGAAAATAAAGCTATCTATTGGGTTTCACTAAAAAGTCCATTGGAAGACTTGACTATTGTTGTTAAAAGACATAGGCATTCATATTATAGAGCCACAAACCACACTAGTAAAATAAAAACATGATAACATGGGATTCGAACCAATGACAGTCTTAATTTGATAGTGCAAACCCAACACCTTACTAACTGTGCTAACCAGACTGTGCATACCAGACATGCAATTTATCAGAAATTTAAGTGAATAAGCTACAGTGTCCAAGGTACTAAACATAATATATTCTATGGGGTGTCATAAGCAAGTCATTAGAATACTTTCCTACTAAATTTATAAGACATAAGCATTCAATATTTGAGTAAACAAAGAGAAAATAAAGCTATCTATAGGGTTTCACTAAAAAGTCCATTGGAAGACTTGACTATTGTTGTTAAAAGATATAGGCATTCATATTATAGAGCCACAAACCACACTAGTAAAATAGAAACATGATAACATGGTATTCGAACCAATGACAGTCTTAATTTGATAGTGCAAACCCAACACCTTACTAACTGTGCTAACCAGACCGTACATACCAGACACACAATTTATCAGAGATTTAAGTGAATAAGCTACAGTGTCCACAGAACTAAACATAATATATTCAATGGGGTGTCATAAGCAAGTCATTAGAATACTTTCCTACTAAATTTATAAGACATAAGCATTCAATATTTGAGTAAACAAAGAGAAAATAAAGCTATCTATTTGGTTTCACTAAAAAGTCCATTGGAAGACTTGACTATTGTTGTTAAAAGACATAGGCATTCATACTATAGAGCCACAAACCACACTAGTAAAATAAAAACATGATAACATGGTATTCGAACCAACGACAGTCTTAATTTAATAATGCAAACCCAACACCTTACTAACTGTGCTAACCAGACTGTGCATACCAGACATGCAATTTATCAGAGATTTAAGTGAATAAGCTACAGTGTCCAAGGTACTAAACATAATATATTCTATGGGGTGTCATAAGCAAGTCATTAGAATACTTTCCTACTACATTTATAAGACATAAGCATTCAATATTTGAGTAAACAAAGAGAAAATAAAGCTATCTATTGGGTTTCACTAAAAAGTCCATTGGAAGACTTGACTATTGTTGTTAAAAGACATAGGCATTCATATTATAGAGCCACAAACCACACTAGTAAAATAAAAACATGATAACATGGGATTCGAACCAATGACAGTCTTAATTTGATAGTGCAAACCCAACACCTTACTAACTGTGCTAACCAGACTGTGCATACCAGACATTCAATTTATCAGATATTTAAGTTAATAAGCTACAGTGTCCAAGGTACTAAACATAATATATTTTATGGGGTGTCATAAGCAAGTCATTAGAATACTTTCCTACTAAATTTATAAGACATAAGCATTCAATATTTGAGTAAACAAAGAGAAAATAAAGCTATCTATAGGGTTTCACTAAAAAGTCCATTGGAAGACTTGACTATTGTTGTTAAAAGACATAGGCATTCATATTATAGAGCCACAAACCACACTAGTAAAATAAAAACATGATAACATGGGATTCGAACCAATGACAGTCTTAATTTGATAGTGCAAACCCAACACCTTACTAACTGTGCTAACCAGACTGTGCATACCAGACATGCAATTTATCAGATATTTAAGTGAATAAGCTACAGTGTCCAAGGTACTAAACATAATATATTCTATGGGGTGTCATAAGCAAGTCATTAGAATACTTTCCTACTAAATTTATAAGACATAAGCATTCAATATTTGAGTAAACAAAGAGAAAATAAAGCTATCTATAGGGTTTCACTAAAAAGTCCATTGGAAGACTTGACTATTGTTGTTAAAAGATATAGGCATTCATATTATAGAGCCACAAACCACACTAGTAAAATAGAAACATGATAACATGGGATTCGAACCAATGACAGTCTTAATTTGATAGTGCAAACCCAACACCTTACTAACTGTGCTAACCAGACCATACATACCAGACACACAATTTATCAGAGATTTAAGTGAATAAGCTACAGTGTCCACAGAACTAAACATAATATATTCAATGGGGTGTCATAAGCAAGTCATTAGAATACTTTCCTACTAAATTTATAAGACATAAGCATTTAATATTTGAGTAAACAAAGAGAAAATAAAGCTATTGGGTTTCACTAAAAAGTCCATTGGAAGACTTGACTATTGTTGTTAAAAGATATAGGCATTCATATTATAGAGCCACAAACCACACTAGTAAAATAGAAACATGATAACATGGGATTCGAACCAACGACAGTCTTAACTTGATAGTACAAACCCAACACCTTACTAACTGTGCTAACCAGACCGTGCATACCAGATACACAATTTATCAGAGATTTAAGTGAATAAGCTACAGTGTCCACAGAACTAAACATAATATATTCAATGGGGTGTCATAAGCAAGTCATTAGAATACTTTCCTACTAAATTTATAAGACATAAGCATTCAATATTTGAGTAAACAAAGAGAAAATAAAGCTATCTATTGGGTTTCACTAAAAAGTCCATTGGAAGACTTGACTATTGTTGTTAAAAGACATAGGCATTCATATTATAGAGCCACAAACCACACTAGTAAAATAAAAACATGTTAACATGGGATTCGAACCAATGACAGTCTTAATTTGATAGTGCAAACCCAACACCTTACTAACTGTGCTAACCAGACTGTGCATACCAGACACACAATTTATCAGAAATTTAAGTGAATAAGCTACAGTGTCCACGGAACTAAACATAATATATTTAATGGGGTGTCATAAGCAAGTCATTAGAATACTTTCCTACTAAATTTATAAGACATAAGCATTCAATATTTGAGTAAACAAAGAGAAAATAAAGCTATCTATTGGGTTTCACTAAAAAGTCCATTGGAAGACTTGACTATTGTTGTTAAAAGACATAGGCATTCATATTATAGAGCCACAAACCACACTAGTAAAATAAAAACATGATAACATGGTATTTGAACCTGTGACAGTCTTAATTTGATAGTGCAAACCCAACACCTTACTAACTGTGCTAACCAGACTGTGCATACCAGACATTCAATTTATCAGAGATTTAAGTGAATAAGCTACAGTGTCCAAGGTACTAAACATAATATATTCTATGGGGTGTCATAAGCAAGTCATTAGAATACTTTCCTACTAAATTTATAAGACATAAGCATTCAATATTTGAGTAAACAAAGAGAAAATAAAGCTATCTATTGGGTTTCACTAAAAAGTCCATTGGAAGACTTGACTTTTTTTGTTAAAAGACATAGGCATTCATAATATAGAGCCACAAACCACACTAGTAAAATAAAAACATGATAACATAGGATTTGAACCAATGACAGTCTTAATTTGATAGTGCAAACCAAACACCTTACTAACTGTGCTAACCAGATTGTGCATACCAGACACAAAATTTATCAGAGATTTAAGTGAATAAGCTACAGTGTCCAAGGTACTAAACATAATATATTCTATGGGGTGTCATAAGCAAGTCATTAGAATACTTTCCTACTAAATTTATAAGACATAAGCATTCAATATTTGAGTAAACAAAGAGAAAATAAAGCTATCTATTGGGTTTCACTAAAATGTCCATTGGAAGACTTGACTATTGTTGTTAAAAGATATAGGCATTCATATTATAGAGCCACAAACCACACTAGTAAAATAAAAACATGATAACATGGGATTCGAACCAATGACAGTCTTAATTTGATAGTGCAAACCCAACACCTTACTAACTGTGCTAACCAGACTGTGCATACCAGACATGCAATTTATCAGATATTTAAGTGAATAAGCTACAGTGTCCAAGGTACTAAACATAATATATTCTATGGGGTGTCATAAGCAAGTCATTAGAATACTTTCCTACTAAATTTATAAGACATAAGCATTCAATATTTGAGTAAACAAAGAGAAAATAAAGCTATCTATAGGGTTTCACTAAAAAGTCCATTGGAAGACTTGACTATTGTTGTTAAAAGACATAGGCATTCATATTATAGAGCCACAAACCACACTAGTAAAATAAAAACATGATAATATGGTATTCGAACCAATGACAGTATTAATTTGATAGTGCAAACCCAACACCTTACTAACTGTGCTAACCAGACTGTGCATACCAGACATGCAATTTATCAGAGATTTAAGTGAATAAGCTACAGTGTCCAAGGTACTAAACATAATATATTCTATGGGGTGTCATAAGCAAGTCATTAGAATACTTTCCTACTACATTTATAAGACATAAGCATTCAATATTTGAGTAAACAAAGAGAAAATAAAGCTATCTATTGGGTTTCACTAAAAAGTCCATTGGAAGACTTGACTATTGTTGTTAAAAGACATAGGCATTCATAATATAGAGCCACAAACCACACTAGTAAAATAAAAACATGATAACATGGGATTCGAACCAATGACAGTCTTAATTTGATAGTGCAAACCCAACACCTTACTTACTGTGCTAACCAGACTGTGCATACCAGACACACAATTTATCAGAAATTTAAGTGAATAAGCTACACTGTCCAAGGTACTAAACATAATATATTCTATGGGGTGTCATAAGCAAGTCATTAGAATACTTTCCTACTAAATTTATAAGACATAAGCATTCAATATTTGAGTAAACAAAGAGAAAATAAAGCTATCTATAGGGTTTCACTAAAAAGTCCATTGGAAGACTTGACTATTGTTGTTAAAAGATATAGGCATTCATATTATAGAGCCACAAACCACACTAGTAAAATAGAAACATGATAACATGGTATTCGAACCAATGACAGTCTTAATTTGATAGTGCAAACCCAACACCTTACTAACTGTGCTAACCAGACCGTACATACCAGACACACAATTTATCAGAGATTTAAGTGAATAAGCTACAGTGTCCACAGAACTAAACATAATATATTCAATGGGGTGTCATAAGCAAGTCATTAGAATACTTTCCTACTAAATTTATAAGACATAAGCATTCAATATTTGAGTAAACAAAGAGAAAATAAAGCTATCTATTGGGTTTCACTAAAAAGTCCATTGGAAGACTTGACTATTGTTGTTAAAAGACATAGGCATTCATATTATAGAGCCACAAACCACACTAGTAAAATAAAAACATGATAACATGGTATTCGAACCAATGACAGTCTTAATTTGATAGTGCAAACCCAACACCTTACTAACTGTGCTAACCAGACTGTGCATACCAGACATTCAATTTATCAGATATTTAAGTTAATAAGCTACAGTGTCCAAGGTACTAAACATAATATATTTTATGGGGTGTCATAAGCAAGTCATTAGAATACTTTCCTACTAAATTTATAAGACATAAGCATTCAATATTTGAGTAAACAAAGAGAAAATAAAGCTATCTATAGGGTTTCACTAAAAAGTCCATTGGAAGACTTGACTATTGTTGTTAAAAGACATAGGCATTCATATTATAGAGCCACAAACCACACTAGTAAAATAAAAACATGATAATATGGTATTCGAACCAATGACAGTCTTAATTTGATAGTGCAAACCCAACACCTTACTAACTGTGCTAACCAGACTGTGCATACCAGACATGCAATTTATCAGAGATTTAAGTGAATAAGCTACAGTGTCCAAGGTACTAAACATAATATATTCTATGGGTTGTCATAAGCAAGTCATTAGAATACTTTCCTACTACATTTATAAGACATAAGCATTCAATATTTGAGTAAACAAAGAGAAAATAAAGCTATCTATTAGGTTTCACTAAAAAGTCCATTGGAAGACTTGACTATTGTTGTTAAAAGACATAGGCATTCATAATATAGAGCCACAAACCACACTAGTAAAATAAAAACATGATAACATGGGATTCGAACCAACGACAGTCTTAATTTGATAGTGCAAACCCAACACCTTACTAACTTTGCTAACCAGACTGTGCATACCAGACACATAATTTATCAGAGATTTAAGTGAATAAGCTACAGTGTCCAAGGTACTAAACATAATATATTCTATGGGGTGTCATAAGCAAGTCATTAGAATACTTTCCTACTAAATTTATAAGACATAAGCATTCAATATTTGAGTAAACAAAGAGAAAATAAAGCTATCTATTGGGTTTCACTAAAAAGTCCATTGGAAGACTTGACTATTGTTGTTAAAAGACATAGGCATTCATATTATAGAGCCACAAACCACACTAGTAAAATAAAAACATGATAACATGGGATTCGAACCAATGACAGTCTTAATTTGATAGTGCAAACCCAACACCTTACTAACTGTGCTAACCAGACTGTGCATACCAGACATGCAATTTATCAGAAATTTAAGTGAATAAGCTACACTGTCCAAGGTACTAAACATAATATATTCTATGGGGTGTCATAAGCAAGTCATTAGAATACTTTCCTACTAAATTTATAAGACATAAGCATTCAATATTTGAGTAAACAAAGAGAAAATAAAGCTATCTATAGGGTTTCACTAAAAAGTCCATTGGAAGACTTGACTATTGTTGTTAAAAGATATAGGCATTCATATTATAGAGCCACAAACCACACTAGTAAAATAGAAACATGATAACATGGTATTCGAACCAATGACAGTCTTAATTTGATAGTGCAAACCCAACACCTTACTAACTGTGCTAACCAGACCGTACATACCAGACACACAATTTATCAGAGATTTAAGTGAATAAGCTACAGTGTCCACAGAACTAAACATAATATATTCAATGGGGTGTCATAAGCAAGTCATTAGAATACTTTCCTACTAAATTTATAAGACATAAGCATTCAATATTTGAGTAAACAAAGAGAAAATAAAGCTATCTATTTGGTTTCACTAAAAAGTCCATTGGAAGACTTGACTATTGTTGTTAAAAGACATAGGCATTCATACTATAGAGCCACAAACCACACTAGTAAAATAAAAACATGATAACATGGTATTCGAACCAACGACAGTCTTAATTTAATAATGCAAACCCAACACCTTACTAACTGTGCTAACCAGACTGTGCATACCAGACATGCAATTTATCAGAGATTTAAGTGAATAAGCTACAGTGTCCAAGGTACTAAACATAATATATTCTATGGGGTGTCATAAGCAAGTCATTAGAATACTTTCCTACTACATTTATAAGACATAAGCATTCAATATTTGAGTAAACAAAGAGAAAATAAAGCTATCTATTGGGTTTCACTAAAAAGTCCATTGGAAGACTTGACTATTGTTGTTAAAAGACATAGGCATTCATATTATAGAGCCACAAACCACACTAGTAAAATAAAAACATGATAACATGGGATTCGAACCAATGACAGTCTTAATTTGATAGTGCAAACCCAACACCTTACTAACCGTGCTAACCAGACTGTGCATACCAGACATTCAATTTATCAGATATTTAAGTTAATAAGCTACAGTGTCCAAGGTACTAAACATAATATATTTTATGGGGTGTCATAAGCAAGTCATTAGAATACTTTCCTACTAAATTTATAAGACATAAGCATTCAATATTTGAGTAAACAAAGAGAAAATAAAGCTATCTATAGGGTTTCACTAAAAAGTCCATTGGAAGACTTGACTATTGTTGTTAAAAGACATAGGCATTCATATTATAGAGCCACAAACCACACTAGTAAAATAAAAACATGATAACATGGGATTCGAACCAATGACAGTCTTAATTTGATAGTGCAAACCCAACACCTTACTAACTGTGCTAACCAGACTGTGCATACCAGACATGCAATTTATCAGATATTTAAGTGAATAAGCTACAGTGTCCAAGGTACTAAACATAATATATTCTATGGGGTGTCATAAGCAAGTCATTAGAATACTTTCCTACTAAATTTATAAGACATAAGCATTCAATATTTGAGTAAACAAAGAGAAAATAAAGCTATCTATAGGGTTTCACTAAAAAGTCCATTGGAAGACTTGACTATTGTTGTTAAAAGATATAGGCATTCATATTATAGAGCCACAAACCACACTAGTAAAATAGAAACATGATAACATGGGATTCGAACCAATGACAGTCTTAATTTGATAGTGCAAACCCAACACCTTACTAACTGTGCTAACCAGACCATACATACCAGACACACAATTTATCAGAGATTTAAGTGAATAAGCTACAGTGTCCACAGAACTAAACATAATATATTCAATGGGGTGTCATAAGCAAGTCATTAGAATACTTTCCTACTAAATTTATAAGACATAAGCATTTAATATTTGAGTAAACAAAGAGAAAATAAAGCTATTGGGTTTCACTAAAAAGTCCATTGGAAGACTTGACTATTGTTGTTAAAAGATATAGGCATTCATATTATAGAGCCACAAACCACACTAGTAAAATAGAAACATGATAACATGGGATTCGAACCAACGACAGTCTTAACTTGATAGTACAAACCCAACACCTTACTAACTGTGCTAACCAGACCGTGCATACCAGATACACAATTTATCAGAGATTTAAGTGAATAAGCTACAGTGTCCACAGAACTAAACATAATATATTCAATGGGGTGTCATAAGCAAGTCATTAGAATACTTTCCTACTAAATTTATAAGACATAAGCATTCAATATTTGAGTAAACAAAGAGAAAATAAAGCTATCTATTGGGTTTCACTAAAAAGTCCATTGGAAGACTTGACTATTGTTGTTAAAAGACATAGGCATTCATATTATAGAGCCACAAACCACACTAGTAAAATAAAAACATGTTAACATGGGATTCGAACCAATGACAGTCTTAATTTGATAGTGCAAACCCAACACCTTACTAACTGTGCTAACCAGACTGTGCATACCAGACACACAATTTATCAGAAATTTAAGTGAATAAGCTACAGTGTCCACGGAACTAAACATAATATATTTAATGGGGTGTCATAAGCAAGTCATTAGAATACTTTCCTACTAAATTTATAAGACATAAGCATTCAATATTTGAGTAAACAAAGAGAAAATAAAGCTATCTATTGGGTTTCACTAAAAAGTCCATTGGAAGACTTGACTATTGTTGTTAAAAGACATAGGCATTCATATTATAGAGCCACAAACCACACTAGTAAAATAAAAACATGATAACATGGTATTTGAACCTGTGACAGTCTTAATTTGATAGTGCAAACCCAACACCTTACTAACTGTGCTAACCAGACTGTGCATACCAGACATTCAATTTATCAGAGATTTAAGTGAATAAGCTACAGTGTCCAAGGTACTAAACATAATATATTCTATGGGGTGTCATAAGCAAGTCATTAGAATACTTTCCTACTAAATTTATAAGACATAAGCATTCAATATTTGAGTAAACAAAGAGAAAATAAAGCTATCTATTGGGTTTCACTAAAAAGTCCATTGGAAGACTTGACTTTTTTTGTTAAAAGACATAGGCATTCATAATATAGAGCCACAAACCACACTAGTAAAATAAAAACATGATAACATAGGATTTGAACCAATGACAGTCTTAATTTGATAGTGCAAACCAAACACCTTACTAACTGTGCTAACCAGATTGTGCATACCAGACACAAAATTTATCAGAGATTTAAGTGAATAAGCTACAGTGTCCAAGGTACTAAACATAATATATTCTATGGGGTGTCATAAGCAAGTCATTAGAATACTTTCCTACTACATTTATAAGACATAAGCATTCAATATTTGAGTAAACAAAGAGAAAATAAAGCTATCTATTAGGTTTCACTAAAAAGTCCATTGGAAGACTTGACTATTGTTGTTAAAAGACATAGGCATTCATAATATAGAGCCACAAACCACACTAGTAAAATAAAAACATGATAACATGGGATTCGAACCAACGACAGTCTTAATTTGATAGTGCAAACCCAACACCTTACTAACTTTGCTAACCAGACTGTGCATACCAGACACATAATTTATCAGAGATTTAAGTGAATAAGCTACAGTGTCCAAGGTACTAAACATAATATATTCTATGGGGTGTCATAAGCAAGTCATTAGAATACTTTCCTACTAAATTTATAAGACATAAGCATTCAATATTTGAGTAAACAAAGAGAAAATAAAGCTATCTATTGGGTTTCACTAAAAAGTCCATTGGAAGACTTGACTATTGTTGTTAAAAGACATAGGCATTCATATTATAGAGCCACAAACCACACTAGTAAAATAAAAACATGATAACATGGGATTCGAACCAATGACAGTCTTAATTTGATAGTGCAAACCCAACACCTTACTAACTGTGCTAACCAGACTGTGCATACCAGACATGCAATTTATCAGAAATTTAAGTGAATAAGCTACACTGTCCAAGGTACTAAACATAATATATTCTATGGGGTGTCATAAGCAAGTCATTAGAATACTTTCCTACTAAATTTATAAGACATAAGCATTCAATATTTGAGTAAACAAAGAGAAAATAAAGCTATCTATAGGGTTTCACTAAAAAGTCCATTGGAAGACTTGACTATTGTTGTTAAAAGATATAGGCATTCATATTATAGAGCCACAAACCACACTAGTAAAATAGAAACATGATAACATGGTATTCGAACCAATGACAGTCTTAATTTGATAGTGCAAACCCAACACCTTACTAACTGTGCTAACCAGACCGTACATACCAGACACACAATTTATCAGAGATTTAAGTGAATAAGCTACAGTGTCCACAGAACTAAACATAATATATTCAATGGGGTGTCATAAGCAAGTCATTAGAATACTTTCCTACTAAATTTATAAGACATAAGCATTCAATATTTGAGTAAACAAAGAGAAAATAAAGCTATCTATTTGGTTTCACTAAAAAGTCCATTGGAAGACTTGACTATTGTTGTTAAAAGACATAGGCATTCATACTATAGAGCCACAAACCACACTAGTAAAATAAAAACATGATAACATGGTATTCGAACCAACGACAGTCTTAATTTAATAATGCAAACCCAACACCTTACTAACTGTGCTAACCAGACTGTGCATACCAGACATGCAATTTATCAGAGATTTAAGTGAATAAGCTACAGTGTCCAAGGTACTAAACATAATATATTCTATGGGGTGTCATAAGCAAGTCATTAGAATACTTTCCTACTACATTTATAAGACATAAGCATTCAATATTTGAGTAAACAAAGAGAAAATAAAGCTATCTATTGGGTTTCACTAAAAAGTCCATTGGAAGACTTGACTATTGTTGTTAAAAGACATAGGCATTCATATTATAGAGCCACAAACCACACTAGTAAAATAAAAACATGATAACATGGGATTCGAACCAATGACAGTCTTAATTTGATAGTGCAAACCCAACACCTTACTAACTGTGCTAACCAGACTGTGCATACCAGACATTCAATTTATCAGATATTTAAGTTAATAAGCTACAGTGTCCAAGGTACTAAACATAATATATTTTATGGGGTGTCATAAGCAAGTCATTAGAATACTTTCCTACTAAATTTATAAGACATAAGCATTCAATATTTGAGTAAACAAAGAGAAAATAAAGCTATCTATAGGGTTTCACTAAAAAGTCCATTGGAAGACTTGACTATTGTTGTTAAAAGACATAGGCATTCATATTATAGAGCCACAAACCACACTAGTAAAATAAAAACATGATAACATGGGATTCGAACCAATGACAGTCTTAATTTGATAGTGCAAACCCAACACCTTACTAACTGTGCTAACCAGACTGTGCATACCAGACATGCAATTTATCAGATATTTAAGTGAATAAGCTACAGTGTCCAAGGTACTAAACATAATATATTCTATGGGGTGTCATAAGCAAGTCATTAGAATACTTTCCTACTAAATTTATAAGACATAAGCATTCAATATTTGAGTAAACAAAGAGAAAATAAAGCTATCTATAGGGTTTCACTAAAAAGTCCATTGGAAGACTTGACTATTGTTGTTAAAAGATATAGGCATTCATATTATAGAGCCACAAACCACACTAGTAAAATAGAAACATGATAACATGGGATTCGAACCAATGACAGTCTTAATTTGATAGTGCAAACCCAACACCTTACTAACTGTGCTAACCAGACCATACATACCAGACACACAATTTATCAGAGATTTAAGTGAATAAGCTACAGTGTCCACAGAACTAAACATAATATATTCAATGGGGTGTCATAAGCAAGTCATTAGAATACTTTCCTACTAAATTTATAAGACATAAGCATTTAATATTTGAGTAAACAAAGAGAAAATAAAGCTATTGGGTTTCACTAAAAAGTCCATTGGAAGACTTGACTATTGTTGTTAAAAGATATAGGCATTCATATTATAGAGCCACAAACCACACTAGTAAAATAGAAACATGATAACATGGGATTCGAACCAACGACAGTCTTAACTTGATAGTACAAACCCAACACCTTACTAACTGTGCTAACCAGACCGTGCATACCAGATACACAATTTATCAGAGATTTAAGTGAATAAGCTACAGTGTCCACAGAACTAAACATAATATATTCAATGGGGTGTCATAAGCAAGTCATTAGAATACTTTCCTACTAAATTTATAAGACATAAGCATTCAATATTTGAGTAAACAAAGAGAAAATAAAGCTATCTATTGGGTTTCACTAAAAAGTCCATTGGAAGACTTGACTATTGTTGTTAAAAGACATAGGCATTCATATTATAGAGCCACAAACCACACTAGTAAAATAAAAACATGTTAACATGGGATTCGAACCAATGACAGTCTTAATTTGATAGTGCAAACCCAACACCTTACTAACTGTGCTAACCAGACTGTGCATACCAGACACACAATTTATCAGAAATTTAAGTGAATAAGCTACAGTGTCCACGGAACTAAACATAATATATTTAATGGGGTGTCATAAGCAAGTCATTAGAATACTTTCCTACTAAATTTATAAGACATAAGCATTCAATATTTGAGTAAACAAAGAGAAAATAAAGCTATCTATTGGGTTTCACTAAAAAGTCCATTGGAAGACTTGACTATTGTTGTTAAAAGACATAGGCATTCATATTATAGAGCCACAAACCACACTAGTAAAATAAAAACATGATAACATGGTATTTGAACCTGTGACAGTCTTAATTTGATAGTGCAAACCCAACACCTTACTAACTGTGCTAACCAGACTGTGCATACCAGACATTCAATTTATCAGAGATTTAAGTGAATAAGCTACAGTGTCCAAGGTACTAAACATAATATATTCTATGGGGTGTCATAAGCAAGTCATTAGAATACTTTCCTACTAAATTTATAAGACATAAGCATTCAATATTTGAGTAAACAAAGAGAAAATAAAGCTATCTATTGGGTTTCACTAAAAAGTCCATTGGAAGACTTGACTTTTTTTGTTAAAAGACATAGGCATTCATAATATAGAGCCACAAACCACACTAGTAAAATAAAAACATGATAACATAGGATTTGAACCAATGACAGTCTTAATTTGATAGTGCAAACCAAACACCTTACTAACTGTGCTAACCAGATTGTGCATACCAGACACAAAATTTATCAGAGATTTAAGTGAATAAGCTACAGTGTCCAAGGTACTAAACATAATATATTCTATGGGGTGTCATAAGCAAGTCATTAGAATACTTTCCTACTAAATTTATAAGACATAAGCATTCAATATTTGAGTAAACAAAGAGAAAATAAAGCTATCTATTGGGTTTCACTAAAATGTCCATTGGAAGACTTGACTATTGTTGTTAAAAGATATAGGCATTCATATTATAGAGCCACAAACCACACTAGTAAAATAAAAACATGATAACATGGGATTCGAACCAATGACAGTCTTAATTTGATAGTGCAAACCCAACACCTTACTAACTGTGCTAACCAGACTGTGCATACCAGACATGCAATTTATCAGATATTTAAGTGAATAAGCTACAGTGTCCAAGGTACTAAACATAATATATTCTATGGGGTGTCATAAGCAAGTCATTAGAATACTTTCCTACTAAATTTATAAGACATAAGCATTCAATATTTGAGTAAACAAAGAGAAAATAAAGCTATCTATAGGGTTTCACTAAAAAGTCCATTGGAAGACTTGACTATTGTTGTTAAAAGACATAGGCATTCATATTATAGAGCCACAAACCACACTAGTAAAATAAAAACATGATAATATGGTATTCGAACCAATGACAGTATTAATTTGATAGTGCAAACCCAACACCTTACTAACTGTGCTAACCAGACTGTGCATACCAGACATGCAATTTATCAGAGATTTAAGTGAATAAGCTACAGTGTCCAAGGTACTAAACATAATATATTCTATGGGGTGTCATAAGCAAGTCATTAGAATACTTTCCTACTACATTTATAAGACATAAGCATTCAATATTTGAGTAAACAAAGAGAAAATAAAGCTATCTATTGGGTTTCACTAAAAAGTCCATTGGAAGACTTGACTATTGTTGTTAAAAGACATAGGCATTCATAATATAGAGCCACAAACCACACTAGTAAAATAAAAACATGATAACATGGGATTCGAACCAATGACAGTCTTAATTTGATAGTGCAAACCCAACACCTTACTTACTGTGCTAACCAGACTGTGCATACCAGACACACAATTTATCAGAAATTTAAGTGAATAAGCTACACTGTCCAAGGTACTAAACATAATATATTCTATGGGGTGTCATAAGCAAGTCATTAGAATACTTTCCTACTAAATTTATAAGACATAAGCATTCAATATTTGAGTAAACAAAGAGAAAATAAAGCTATCTATAGGGTTTCACTAAAAAGTCCATTGGAAGACTTGACTATTGTTGTTAAAAGATATAGGCATTCATATTATAGAGCCACAAACCACACTAGTAAAATAGAAACATGATAACATGGTATTCGAACCAATGACAGTCTTAATTTGATAGTGCAAACCCAACACCTTACTAACTGTGCTAACCAGACCATACATACCAGACACACAATTTATCAGAGATTTAAGTGAATAAGCTACAGTGTCCACAGAACTAAACATAATATATTCAATGGGGTGTCATAAGCAAGTCATTAGAATACTTTCCTACTAAATTTATAAGACATAAGCATTCAATATTTGAGTAAACAAAGAGAAAATAAAGCTATCTATTGGGTTTCACTAAAAAGTCCATTGGAAGACTTGACTATTGTTGTTAAAAGACATAGGCATTCATACTATAGAGCCACAAACCACACTAGTAAAATAAAAACATGATAACATGGTATTCGAACCAACGACAGTCTTAATTTAATAGTGCAAACCCAACACCTTACTAACTGTGCTAACCAGACTGTGCATACCAAACATGCAATTTATCAGAGATTTAAGTGAATAAGCTACAATGTCCAAGGTACTAAACATAATATATTCTATGGGGTGTCATAAGCAAGTCATTAGAATACTTTCCAACTACATTTATAAGACATAAGCATTCAATATTTGAGTAAACAAAGAGAAAATAAAGCTATCTATTGGGTTTCACTAAAAAGTCCATTGGAAGACTTGACTATTGTTGTTAAAAGACATAGGCATTCATATTATAGAGCCACAAACCACACTAGTAAAATAAAAACATGATAACATGGGATTCGAACCAATGACAGTCTTAATTTGATAGTGCAAACCCAACACCTTACTAACTGTGCTAACCAGACTGTGCATACCAGACATGCAATTTATCAGATATTTAAGTGAATAAGCTACAGTGTCCAAGGTACTAAACATAATATATTCTATGGGGTGTCATAAGCAAGTCATTAGAATACTTTCCTACTAAATTTATAAGACATAAGCATTCAATATTTGAGTAAACAAAGAGAAAATAAAGCTATCTATAGGGTTTCACTAAAAAGTCCATTGGAAGACTTGACTATTGTTGTTAAAAGACATAGGCATTCATATTATAGAGCCACAAACCACACTAGTAAAATAAAAACATGATAATATGGTATTCGAACCAATGACAGTATTAATTTGATAGTGCAAATCCAACACTTTACTAACTGTGCTAACCAGACTGTGCATACCAGACATGCAATTTATCAGAGATTTAAGTGAATAAGCTACAGTGTCCAAGGTACTAAACATAATATATTCTATGGGGTGTCATAAGCAAGTCATTAGAATACTTTCCTACTACATTTATAAGACATAAGCATTCAATATTTGAGTAAACAAAGAGAAAATAAAGCTATCTATTGGGTTTCACTAAAAAGTCCATTGGAAGACTTGACTATTGTTGTTAAAAGACATAGGCATTCATAATATAGAGCCACAAACCACACTAGTAAAATAAAAACATGATAACATGGGATTCGAACCAATGACAGTCTTAATTTGATAGTGCAAACCCAACACCTTACTAACTGTGCTAACCAGACTGTGCATACCAGACACACAATTTATCAGAAATTTAAGTGAATAAGCTACACTGTCCAAGGTACTAAACATAATATATTCTATGGGGTGTCATAAGCAAGTCATTAGAATACTTTCCTACTAAATTTATAAGACATAAGCATTCAATATTTGAGTAAACAAAGAGAAAATAAAGCTATCTATAGGGTTTCACTAAAAAGTCCATTGGAAGACTTGACTATTTTTGTTAAAAGATATAGGCATTCATATTATAGAGCCACAAACCACACTAGTAAAATAGAAACATGATAACATGGTATTCGAACCAATGACAGTCTTAATTTGATAGTGCAAACCCAACACCTTACTAACTGTGCTAACCAGACCGTACATACCAGACACACAATTTATCAGAGATTTAAGTGAATAAGCTACAGTGTCCACAGAACTAAACATAATATATTCAATGGGGTGTCATAAGCAAGTCATTAGAATACTTTCCTACTAAATTTATAAGACATAAGCATTCAATATTTGAGTAAACAAAGAGAAAATAAAGCTATCTATTGGGTTTCACTAAAAAGTCCATTGGAAGACTTGACTATTGTTGTTAAAATACATAGGCATTCATACTATAGAGCCACAAACCACACTAGTAAAATAAAAACATGATAACATGGTATTCGAACCAACGACAGTCTTAATTTAATAGTGCAAACCCAACACCTTACTAACTGTGCTAACCAGACTGTGCATACCAGACATGCAATTTATCAGAGATTTAAGTGAATAAGCTACAGTGTCCAAGGTACTAAACATAATATATTCTATGGGGTGTCATAAGCAAGTCATTAGAATACTTTCCTACTACATTTATAAGACATAAGCATTCAATATTTGAGTAAACAAAGAGAAAATAAAGCTATCTATAGGGTTTCACTAAAAAGTCCATTGGAAGACTTGACTATTGTTGTTAAAAGATATAGGCATTCATATTATAGAGCCACAAACCACACTAGTAAAATAGAAACATGATAACATGGGATTCGAACCAATGACAGTCTTAATTTGATAGTGCAAACCCAACACCTTACTAACTGTGCTAACCAGACCGTACATACCAGACACACAATTTATCAGAGATTTAAGTGAATAAGCTACAGTGTCCACAGAACTAAACATAATATATTCAATGGGGTGTCATAAGCAAGTCATTAGAATACTTTCCTACTAAATTTATAAGATATAAGCATTCAATATTTGAGTAAACAAAGAGAAAATAAAGCTATTGGGTTTCACTAAAAAGTCCATTGGAAGACTTGACTATTGTTGTTAAAAGACATAGGCATTCATATTATAGAGCCACAAACCACACTAGTAAAATAAAAACATGATAACATGGTATTCGAACCAATGACAGTCTTAATTTGATAGTGCAAACCCAACACCTTACTAACTGTGCTAACCAGACCGTGCATACCAGATACACAATTTATCAGAGATTTAAGTTAATAAGCTACAGTGTCCACAGAACTAAACATAATATATTCAATGGGGTGTCATAAGCAAGTCATTAGAATACTTTCCTACTAAATTTATAAGACATAAGCATTCAATATTTGAGTAAACAAAGAGAAAATAAAGCTATTGGGTTTCACTAAAAAGTCCATTGGAAGACTTGACTATTGTTGTTAAAAGACATAGGCATTCATATTATAGAGCCACAAACCACACTAGTAAAATAAAAACATGATAACATGGTATTCGAACCAATGACAGTCTTAATTTGATAGTGCAAACCCAACACCTTACTAACTGTGCTAACCAGACTGTGCATACCAGACATACAATTTATCTTAAATTTAAGTGAATAAGCTACAGTGTCCACGGAACTAAACATAATATATTCAATGGGGTGTCATAAGCAAGTCATTAGAATACTTTCCTACTAAATTTATAAGACATAAGCATTCAATATTTGAGTAAACAAAGAGAAAATAAAGCTATCTATTGGGTTTCACTAAAAAGTCCATTGGAAGACTTGACTATTGTTGTTAAAAGACATAGGCATTTATATTATAGAGCCACAAACCACACTAATAAAATAAAAACATGATAACATGGTATTTGAACCAATGACAGTCTTAATTTGATAGTGCAAATCCAACACCTTACTAACTGTGCTAACCAGACCGTTCATACCAGACACACAATTTATCAGAGATTTAAGTGAATAAGCTACAGTGTCCACAGAACTAAACATAATATATTCAATGGGGTGTCATAAGCAAGTCATTAGAATACTTTCCTACTAAATTTATAAGACATAAGCATTCAATATTTGAGTAAACAAAGAGAAAATAAAGCTATTGGGTTTCACTAAAAAGTCCATTGGAAAACTTGACTATTGTTGTTAAAAGACATAGGCATTCATATTATAGAGCCACAAACCACACTAGTAAAATAAAAACATGATAACATGGTATTCGAACCAATGACAGTCTTAATTTGATAGTGCAAACCCAACACCTTACTAACTGTGCTAACCAGACCGTGCATACCAGACAGACAATTTATCAGAGATTTAAGTGAATAAGCTACAGTGTCCACAGAACTAAACATAATATATTCAATGGGGTGTCATAAGCAAGTCATTAGAATACTTTCCTACTAAATTTATAAGACATAAGCATTCAATATTTGAGTAAACAAAGAGAAAATAAAGCTATCTATTGGGTTTCACTAAAAAGTCCATTGGAAGACTTGACTATTGTTGTTAAAAGAAATAGGCATTCATATTATAGAGCCACAAACCACACTAGTAAAATAAAAACATGATAACATGGTATTCGAACCAATGACAGTCTTAATTTGATAGTGCAAACCCAACACTTTACTAACTGTGCTAACTAGACTGTGCATACCAGACATGCAATTTATCAGAGATTTAAGTGAATAAGCTACAGTGTCCAAGGTACTAAACATAATATATTCTATGGGGTGTCATAAGCAAGTCATTAGAATACTTTCCTACTACATTTATAAGACATAAGCATTCAATATTTGAGTAAACAAAGAGAAAATAAAGCTATCTATTGGGTTTCACTAAAAAGTCCATTGGAAGACTTGACTATTGTTGATAAAAGATATAGGCATTCATATTATAGAGCCACAAACCACACTAGTTAAATAGAAACATGATAACATGGGATTCGAACCAATGACAGTCTTAATTTGACAGTGCAAACCCAACAACTTACTAACTGTGCTAACCAGATCGTGCATACCAGACACACAATTTATCAGAGATTTAAGTGAATAAGCTACAGTGTCCACAGAACTAAACATAATATATTCAATGGGGTGTCATAAGCAAGTCATTAGAATACTTTCCTACTAAATTTATAAGACATAAGCATTCAATATTTGAGTAAACAAAGAGAAAATAAAGCTATCTATTGGGTTTCACTAAAAAGTCCATTGGAAGACTTGACTATTGTTGTTAAAAGACATAGGCATTCATATTATAGAGCCACAAACCACACTAGTAAAATAAAAACATGGGATTCGAACCAATGACAGTCTTAATTTGATAGTGCAAACCCAACACCTTACTAACTGTGCTAACCAGACCGTGCATACCAGACAGACAATTTATCAGATATTTAAGATAATAAGCTACAGTGTCAAAGGTACTAAACATAATATATTCTATGGGGTGTCATAAGCAAGTCATTAGAATACTTTCCTACTAAATTTATAAGACATAAGCATTCAATATTTGAGTAAACAAAGAGAAAATAAAGCTATCTATTGGGTTTCACTAAAAAGTCCATTGGAAGACTTGACTATTGTTGTTAAAAGACATAGGCATTCATATTATAGAGCCACAAACCACACTAGTAAAATAAAAACATGATAACATGGTATTCGAACCAATGACAGTCTTAATTTGATAGTGCAAACCCAACACCTTACTTACTGTGCTAACCAGACTGTGCATACCAGACATGCAATTTATCAGATATTTAAGTGAATAAGCTACAGTGTCCAAGGTACTAAACATAATATATTCTATGGGGTGTCATAAGCAAGTCATTAGAATACTTTCCTACTAAATTTATAAGACATAAGCATTCAATATTTGAGTAAACAAAGAGAAAATAAAGCTATCTATTGGGTTTCACTAAAAAGTCCATTGGAAGACTTGACTATTGTTGTTAAAAGACATAGGCATTCATATTATAGAGCCACAAACCACACTAGTAAAATAAAAACATGATAACATGGGATTTGAACCAATGACAGTCTTAATTTGATAGTGCAAACTCAACACCTTACTAACTGTGCATACCAGACATGCAATTTATCAGAGATTTAAGTGAATAAGCTACAGTGTCCAAGGTACTAAACATAATATATTCTATGGGGTGTCATAAGCAAGTCATTAGAATACTTTCCTACTAAATTTATAAGACATAAGCATTCAATATTTGAGTAAACAAAGAGAAAATAAAGCTATCTATTGGGTTTCACTAAAAAGTCCATTGGAAGACTTGACTATTGTTGTTAAAAGACATAGGCATTCATATTATAGAGCCACAAACCACACTAGTAAAATAAAAACATGATAACATGGGATTTGAACCAATGACAGTCTTAATTTGATAGTGCAAACCCAACACCTTACTAACTGTGCTAACCAGACCGTGCAAACTAGACAGTCAATTTATCAGAGATTTAAGTGAATAAGCTACAGTGTCCACAGAACTAAACATAATATATTCAATGGGGTGTCATAAGCAAGTCATTAGAATACTTTCCTACTAAATTTATAAGACATAAGCATTCAATATTTGAGTAAACAAAGAGAAAATAAAGCTATCTATTGGGTTTCACTAAAAAGTCCATTGGAAGACTTGACTATTGTTGTTAAAAGACATAGGCATTCATATTAAAGAGCCACAAACCACACTAGTAAAATAAAAACATGATAAAATGGTATTCGAACCAATGACAGTCTTAATTTAATAGTGCAAACCCAACACCTTACTAACTGTGCTAACCAGACTGTGCATACCAGACATGCAATTTATCAGAGATTTAAGTGAATAAGCTACAGTGTCCAAGGTACTAAACATAATATATTCTATGGGGTGTCATAAGCAAGTCATTAGAATACTTTCCTACTAAATGTATAAGACATAAGCATTCAATATTTGAGTAAACAAAGAGAAAATAAAGCTATCTATTGGGTTTCACTAAAAAGTCCATTGGAAGACTTGACTATTGTTGTTAAAAGACATAGGCATTCATATTATAGAGCCACAAACCACACTAGTAAAATAAAAACATGATAACATAGTATTCGAACCAATGACAGTCTTAATTTGATAGTGCAAACCCAACACCTTACTAACTGTGCTAACCAGACTGTGCATACCAGACATGCAATTTATCAGATATTTAAGTGAATAAGCTACAGTGTCCAATGTACTAAACATAATATATTCTATGGGGTGTCATAAGCAAGTCATTAGAATACTTTCCTACTACATTTATAAGACATAAGCATTCAATATTTGAGTAAACAAAGAGAAAATAAAGCTATCTATTGGGTTTCACTAAAAAGTCCATTGGAAGACTTGACTATTGTTGTTAAAAGACATAGGCATTCATATTATAGAGCCACAAACCACACTAGTAAAATAAAAACATGATAACATGGGATTCGAACCAATGACAGTCTTAATTTGATAGTGCAAACCCAACACCTTACTAACTGTGCTAACCAGACCGTGCATACCAGACAGACAATTTATCAGATATTTAAGATAATAAGCTACAGTGT
Source organism: Pseudophryne corroboree (assembly GCF_028390025.1). Taxonomy (NCBI): domain Eukaryota; kingdom Metazoa; phylum Chordata; class Amphibia; order Anura; family Myobatrachidae; genus Pseudophryne; species Pseudophryne corroboree. Next base: position 126,938 of record NW_026970123.1, on the reverse strand, counting down.
CAAAGGTACTAAACATAATATATTCTATGGGGTGTCATAAGCAAGTCATTAGAATACTTTCCTACTAAATTCATAAGACATAAGCATTCAATATTTGAGTAAACAAAGAGAAAATAAAGCTATCTATTGGGTTTCACTAAAAAGTCCATTGGAAGACTTGACTATTGTTGTTAAAAGACATAGGCATTCATATTATAGAGCCACAAACCACACTAGTAAAATAAAAACAAGGTATTCGGACCAATGACAGTCTTAATTTGATAGTGCAAACCCAACACCTTACTAACTGTGCTAACCAGACTGTGCATACCAGACATGCAATTTATCAGAGATTTAAGTGAATAAGCTACAGTGTCCAAGGTACTAAGTATAATATATTCTATGGGGTGTCATAAGCAAGTCATTAGAATACTTTCCTACTAAATTTATAAGACATAAGCATTCAATATTTGAGTAAACTAAGAGAAAATAAAGCTATCTATTGGGTTTCACTAAAAAGTCCATTGGAAGACTTGACTATTGTTGTTAAAAGACATAGGCATTCATATTATAGAGCCACAAACCACACTAGTAAAATAAAAACATGATATTCGAACCAATGACAGTCTTAATTTGATAGTGCAAACCCAACACCTTACTTACTGTGCTAACCAGACTGTGCATACCAGACATGCAATTTATCAGATATTTAAGTGAATAAGCAACAGTGTCCAAGGTACTAAACATAATATATTCTATGGGGTGTCATAAGCAAGTCATTAGAATACTTTCCTACTAAATTTATAAGACATAAGCATTCAATATTTGAGTAAACAAAGAGAAAATAAAGCTATCTATTGGGTTTCACTAAAAAGTCCATTGGAAGACTTGACTATTGTTGTTAAAAGACATAGGCATTTATATTATAGAGCCACAAACCACACTAATAAAATAAAAACATGATAACATGGTATTTGAACCAATGACAGTCTTAATTTGATAGTGCAAATCCAACACCTTACTAACTGTGCTAACCAGACCGTTCATACCAGACACACAATTTATCAGAGATTTAAGTGAATAAGCTACAGTGTCCACAGAACTAAACATAATATATTCAATGGGGTGTCATAAGCAAGTCATTAGAATACTTTCCTACTAAATTTATAAGACATAAGCATTCAATATTTGAGTAAACAAAGAGAAAATAAAGCTATTGGGTTTCACTAAAAAGTCCATTGGAAAACTTGACTATTGTTGTTAAAAGACATAGGCATTCATATTATAGAGCCACAAACCACACTAGTAAAATAAAAACATGATAACATGGTATTCGAACCAATGACAGTCTTAATTTGATAGTGCAAACCCAACACCTTACTAACTGTGCTAACCAGACCGTACATACCAGACAGACAATTTATCAGAGATTTAAGTGAATAAGCTACAGTGTCCACAGAACTAAACATAATATATTCAATGGGGTGTCATAAGCAAGTCATTAGAATACTTTCCTACTAAATTTATAAGACATAAGCATTCAATATTTGAGTAAACAAAGAGAAAATAAAGCTATCTATTGGGTTTCACTAAAAAGTCCATTGGAAGACTTGACTATTGTTGTTAAAAGAAATAGGCATTCATATTATAGAGCCACAAACCACACTAGTAAAATAAAAACATGATAACATGGTATTCGAACCAATGACAGTCTTAATTTGATAGTGCAAACCCAACACTTTACTAACTGTGCTAACTAGACTGTGCATACCAGACATTCAATTTATCAGAGATTTAAGTGAATAAGCTACAATGTCCAAGGTACTAAACATAATATATTCTATGGGGTGTCATAAGCAAGTCATTAGAATACTTTCCTACTACATTTATAAGACATAAGCATTCAATATTTGAGTAAACAAAGAGAAAATAAAGCTATCTATTGGGTTTCACTAAAAAGTCCATTGGAAGACTTGACTATTGTTGATAAAAGATATAAGCATTCATATTATAGAGCCACAAACCACACTAGTTAAATAGAAACATGATAACATGGGATTCGAACCAATGACAGTCTTAATTTGACAGTGCAAACCCAACAACTTACTAACTGTGCTAACCAGATCGTGCATACCAGACACACAATTTATCAGAGATTTAAGTGAATAAGCTACAGTGTCCACAGAACTAAACATAATATATTCAATGGGTTGTCATAAGCAAGTCATTAGAATACTTTCCTACTAAATTTATAAGACATAAGCATTCAATATTTGAGTAAACAAAGAGAAAATAAAGCTATCTATTGGGTTTCACTAAAAAGTCCATTGGAAGACTTGACTATTGTTGTTAAAAGACATAGGCATTCATATTATAGAGCCACAAACCACACTAGTAAAATAAAAACATGATAACATGGTATTTGAACCAATGACAGTCTTAATTTAATAGTGCAAACCCAACACCTTACTAACTGTGCTAACCAGACTGTGAATACCAGACATGCAATTTATCAGAGATTTAAGTGAATAAGCTACAGTGTCCAAGGTACTAAACATAATATATTCTATGGAGTGTCATAAGCAAGTCATTAGAATACTTTCCTACTAAATTTATAAGACATAAGCATTCAATATTTGAGTAAACAAAGAGAAAATAAAGCTATCTATTGGGTTTCACTAAAAAGTCCATTGGAAGACTTGACTATTGTTGTTAAAAGACATAGGCATTCATATTATAGAGCCACAAACCACACTAGTAAAATAAAAACATGGGATTCGAACCAATGACAGTCTTAATTTGATAGTGCAAACCCAACACCTTACTAACTGTGCTAACCAGACCGTGCATACCTGACAGACAATTTATCAGATATTTAAGATAATAAGCTACAGTGTCAAAGGTACTAAACATAATATATTCTATGGGGTGTCATAAGCAAGTCATTAGAATACTTTCCTACTAAATTTATAAGACATAAGCATTCAATATTTGAGTAAACAAAGAGAAAATAAAGCTATCTATTGGGTTTCACTAAAAAGTCCATTGGAAGACTTGACTATTGTTGTTAAAAGACATAGGCATTCATATTATAGAGCCACAAACCACACTAGTAAAATAAAAACATGATAACATGGTATTCGAACCAATGACAGTCTTAATTTGATAGTGCAAACCCAACACCTTACTTACTGTGCTAACCAGACTGTGCATACCAGACATGCAATTTATCAGATATTTAAGTGAATAAGCTACAGTGTCCAAGGTACTAAACATAATATATTCTATGGGGTGTCATAAGCAAGTCATTAGAATACTTTCCTACTAAATTTATAAGACATAAGCATTCAATATTTGAGTAAACAAAGAGAAAATAAAGCTATCTATTGGGTTTCACTAAAAAGTCCATTGGAAGACTTGACTATTGTTGTTAAAAGACATAGGCATTCATATTATAGAGCCACAAACCACACTAGTAAAATAAAAACATGATAACATGGGATTTGAACCAATGACAGTCTTAATTTGATAGTGCAAACTCAACACCTTACTAACTGTGCATACCAGACATGCAATTTATCAGAGATTTAAGTGAATAAGCTACAGTGTCCAAGGTACTAAACATAATATATTCTATGGGGTGTCATAAGCAAGTCATTAGAATACTTTCCTACTAAATTTATAAGACATAAGCATTCAATATTTGAGTAAACAAAGAGAAAATAAAGCTATCTATTGGGTTTCACTAAAAAGTCCATTGGAAGACTTGACTATTGTTGTTAAAAGACATAGGCATTCATATTATAGAGCCACAAACCACACTAGTAAAATAAAAACATGATAACATGGGATTTGAACCAATGACAGTCTTAATTTGATAGTGCAAACCCAACACCTTACTAACTGTGCTAACCAGACCGTGCAAACTAGACAGTCAATTTATCAGAGATTTAAGTGAATAAGCTACAGTGTCCACAGAACTAAACATAATATATTCAATGGGGTGTCATAAGCAAGTCATTAGAATACTTTCCTACTAAATTTATAAGACATAAGCATTCAATATTTGAGTAAACAAAGAGAAAATAAAGCTATCTATTGGGTTTCACTAAAAAGTCCATTGGAAGACTTGACTATTGTTGTTAAAAGACATAGGCATTCATATTAAAGAGCCACAAACCACACTAGTAAAATAAAAACATGATAAAATGGTATTCGAACCAATGACAGTCTTAATTTAATAGTGCAAACCCAACACCTTACTAACTGTGCTAACCAGACTGTGCATACCAGACATGCAATTTATCAGAGATTTAAGTGAATAAGCTACAGTGTCCAAGGTACTAAACATAATATATTCTATGGGGTGTCATAAGCAAGTCATTAGAATACTTTCCTACTAAATGTATAAGACATAAGCATTCAATATTTGAGTAAACAAAGAGAAAATAAAGCTATCTATTGGGTTTCACTAAAAAGTCCATTGGAAGACTTGACTATTGTTGTTAAAAGACATAGGCATTCATATTATAGAGCCACAAACCACACTAGTAAAATAAAAACATGATAACATAGTATTCGAACCAATGACAGTCTTAATTTGATAGTGCAAACCCAACACCTTACTAACTGTGCTAACCAGACTGTGCATACCAGACATGCAATTTATCAGATATTTAAGTGAATAAGCTACAGTGTCCAATGTACTAAACATAATATATTCTATGGGGTGTCATAAGCAAGTCATTAGAATACTTTCCTACTACATTTATAAGACATAAGCATTCAATATTTGAGTAAACAAAGAGAAAATAAAGCTATCTATTGGGTTTCACTAAAAAGTCCATTGGAAGACTTGACTATTGTTGTTAAAAGACATAGGCATTCATATTATAGAGCCACAAACCACACTAGTAAAATAAAAACATGATAACATGGGATTCGAACCAATGACAGTCTTAATTTGATAGTGCAAACCCAACACCTTACTAACTGTGCTAACCAGACCGTGCATACCAGACAGACAATTTATCAGATATTTAAGATAATAAGCTACAGTGTCAAAGGTACTAAACATAATATATTCTATGGGGTGTCATAAGCAAGTCATTAGAATACTTTCCTACTAAATTCATAAGACATAAGCATTCAATATTTGAGTAAACAAAGAGAAAATAAAGCTATCTATTGGGTTTCACTAAAAAGTCCATTGGAAGACTTGACTATTGTTGTTAAAAGACATAGGCATTCATATTATAGAGCCACAAACCACACTAGTAAAATAAAAACATGGTATTCGGACCAATGACAGTCTTAATTTGATAGTGCAAACCCAACACCTTACTAACTGTGCTAACCAGACTGTGCATACCAGACATGCAATTTATCAGAGATTTAAGTGAATAAGCTACAGTGTCCAAGGTACTAAGCATAATATATTCTATGGGGTGTCATAAGCAAGTCATTAGAATACTTTCCTACTAAATTTATAAGACATAAGCATTCAATATTTGAGTAAACTAAGAGAAAATAAAGCTATCTATTGGGTTTCACTAAAAAGTCCATTGGAAGACTTGACTATTGTTGTTAAAAGACATAGGCATTCATATTATAGAGCCACAAACCACACTAGTAAAATAAAAACATGATATTCGAACCAATGACAGTCTTAATTTGATAGTGCAAACCCAACACCTTACTTACTGTGCTAACCAGACTGTGCATACCAGACATGCAATTTATCAGATATTTAAGTGAATAAGCAACAGTGTCCAAGGTACTAAACATAATATATTCTATGGGGTGTCATAAGCAAGTCATTAGAATACTTTCCTACTAAATTTATAAGACATAAGCATTCAATATTTGAGTAAACAAAGAGAAAATAAAGCTATCTATTGGGTTTCACTAAAAAGTCCATTGGAAGACTTGACTATTGTTGTTAAAAGACATAGGCATTCATATTATAGAGCCACAAACCACACTAGTAAAATAAAAACATGATAACATGGGATTCGAACCAATGACAGTCTTAATTTGATAGTGCAAACCCAACACCTTACTAACTGTGCTAACCAGACCGTGCATACCAGACAGACAATTTATCAGATATTTAAGATAATAAGCTACAGTGTCAAAGGTACTAAACATAATATATTCTATGGGGTGTCATAAGCAAGTCATTAGAATACTTTCCTACTAAATTCATAAGACATAAGCATTCAATATTTGAGTAAACAAAGAGAAAATAAAGCTATCTATTGGGTTTCACTAAAAAGTCCATTGGAAGACTTGACTATTGTTGTTAAAAGACATAGGCATTCATATTATAGAGCCACAAACCACACTAGTAAAATAAAAACATGATATTCGAACCAATGACAGTCTTAATTTGATAGTGCAAACCCAACACCTTACTTACTGTGCTAACCAGACTGTGCATACCAGACATGCAATTTATCAGATATTTAAGTGAATAAGCTACAGTGTCCAAGGTACTAAACATAATATATTCTATGGGGTGTCATAAGCAAGTCATTAGAATACTTTCCTACTAAATTTATAAGACATAAGCATTCAATATTTGAGTAAACAAAGAGAAAATAAAGCTATCTATTGGGTTTCACTAAAAAGTCCATTGGAAGACTTGACTATTGTTGTTAAAAGACATAGGCATTCATATTATAGAGCCACAAACCACACTAGTAAAATAAAAACATGATAACATGGTATTCGAACCAATGACAGTCTTAATTTGATAGTGCAAACCCAACACCTTACTAACTGTGCTAACCAGACTGTGCATACCAGACATGCAATTTATCAGAGATTTAAGTGAATAAGCTACAGTGTCCAAGGTACTAAACATAATATATTCTATGGGGTGTCATAAGCAAGTCATTAGAATACTTTCCTACTAAATTTATAAGACATAAGCATTCAATATTTGAGTAAACAAAGAGAAAATAAAGCTATCTATTGGGTTTCACTAAAAAGTCCATTGGAAGACTTGACTATTGTTGTTAAAAGACATAGGCATTCATATTATAGAACCACAAACCACACTAGTAAAATAAAAACATGATAACATAGTATTCGAACCAATGACAGTCTTAATTTGATAGTGCAAACCCAACACCTTACTAACTGTGCTAACCAGACTGTGCATAGCAGACATGCAATTTATCAGAAATTTAAGTGAATAAGCTACAGTGTCCAAGGTACTAAACATAATATATTCTATGGGGTGTCATAAGCAAGTCATTAGAATACTTTCCTACTACATTTATAAGACATAAGCATTCAATATTTGAGTAAACAAAGAGAAAATAAAGCTATCTATTTGGTTTCACTAAAAAGTCCATTGGAAGACTTGACTATTGTTGTTAAAAGACATAGGCATTCATATTATAGAGCCATAAACCACACTAGTAAAATAAAAACATGATAACATGGGATTCGAACCAATGACAGTCTTAATTTGATAGTGCAAACCCAACACCTTACTAACTCTGCTAACCAGACCGTGCATACCAGACAGACAATTTATCAGATATTTAAGTGAATAAGCTACAGTGTCCAAGGTACTAAACATAATATATTCTATGGGGTGTCATAAGCAAGTCATTAGAATACTTTCCTACTAAATTTATAAGACATAAGCATTCAATATTTGAGTAAACAAAGAGAAAATAAAGCTATCTATTGGGTTTCACTAAAAAGTCCATTGGAAGACTTGACTATTGTTGTTAAAAGACATAGGCATTCATATTATAGAGCCACAAACCACACTAGTAAAATAAAAACATGGGATTCGAACCAATGACAGTCTTAATTTGATAGTGCAAACCCAACACCTTACTAACTGTGCTAACCAGACTGTGCATGCCAGACATGCAATTTATCAGAGATTTAAGTGAATAAGCTACAGTGTCCAAGGTACTAAACATAATATATTCTATGGGGTGTCATAAGCAAGTCATTAGAATACTTTCCTACTAAATTTATAAGACATAAGCATTCAATATTTGAGTAAACAAAGAGAAAATAAAGCTATCTATTGGGTTTCACTAAAAAGTCCATTGGAAGACTTGACTATTGTTGTTAAAAGACATAGGCATTCATATTATAGAGCCACAAACCACACTAGTAAAATAAAAACATGATATTCGAACCAATTACAGTCTTAATTTGATAGTGCAAACCCAACACCTTACTTACTGTGCTAACCAGACTGTGCATACCAGACATGCAATTTATCAGATATTTAAGTGAATAAGGTACAGTGTCCAAGGTACTAAACATAATATATTCTATGGGGTGTCATAAGCAAGTCATTAGAATACTTTCCTACTAAATTTATAAGACATAAGCATTCAATATTTGAGTAAACAAAGAGAAAATAAAGCTATCTATTGGGTTTCACTAAAAAGTCCATTGGAAGACTTGACTATTGTTGTTAAAAGACATAGGCATTCATATTATAGAGCCACAAACCAAACTAGTAAAATAAAAACATGATAACATGGGATTCGAACCAATGACAGTCTTAATTTGATAGTGCAAACCCAACACCTTACTAACTCTGCTAACCAGACCGTGCATACCAGACAGACAATTTATCAGATATTTAAGTGAATAAGCTACAGTGTCCAAGGTACTAAACATAATATATTCTATGGGGTGTCATAAGCAAGTCATTAGAATACTTTCCTACTAAATTTATAAGACATAAGCATTCAATATTTGAGTAAACAAAGAGAAAATAAAGCTATCTATTGGGTTTCACTAAAAAGTCCATTGGAAGACTTGACTATTGTTGTTAAAAGACATAGGCATTCATATTATAGAGCCACAAACCACACTAGTAAAATAAAAACATGGGATTCAAACCAATGACAGTCTTAATTTGATAGTGCAAACACAACACCTTACTAACTGTGCTAACCAGACTGTGCATGCCAGACATGCAATTTATCAGAGATTTAAGTGAATAAGCTACAGTGTCCAAGGTACTAAACATAATATATTCTATGGGGTGTCATAAGCAAGTCATTAGAATACTTTCCTACTAAATTTATAAGACATAAGCATTCAATATTTGAGTAAACAAAGAGAAAATAAAGCTATCTATTGGGTTTCACTAAAAAGTCCATTGGAAGACTTGACTATTGTTGTTAAAAGACATAGGCATTCATATTATAGAGCCACAAACCACACTAGTAAAATAAAAACATGATATTCGAACCAATGACAGTCTTAATTTGATAGTGCAAACCCAACACCTTACTTACTGTGCTAACCAGACTGTGCATACCAGACATGCAATTTATCAGATATTTAAGTGAATAAGCTACAGTGTCCAAGGTACTAAACATAATATATTCTATGGGGTGTCATAAGCAAGTCATTAGAATACTTTCCTACTAAATTTATAAGACATAAGCATTCAATATTTGAGTAAACAAAGAGAAAATAAAGCTATCTATTGGGTTTCACTAAAAAGTCCATTGGAAGACTTGACTATTGTTGTTAAAAGACATAGGCATTCATATTATAGAGCCACAAACCACACTAGTAAAATAAAAACATGATAACACGGTATTCGAACCAATGACAGTCTTAATTTGATAGTGCAAACCCAACACCTTACTAACTGTGCTAACCAGACCGTGCATACCAGACAGACAATTTATCAGATATTTAAGTGAATAAGCTACAGTGTCCAAGGTACTAAACATAATATATTCTATGGGGTGTCATAAGCAAGTCATTAGAATACTTTCCTACTAAATTTATAAGACATAAGCATTCAATATTTGAGTAAACAAAGAGAAAATAAAGCTATCTATTGGGTTTCACTAAAAAGTCCATTGGAAGACTTGACTATTGTTGTTAAAAGACATAGGCATTCATATTATAGAGCCACAAACCACACTAGTAAAATAAAAACATGGGATTCAAACCAATGACAGTCTTAATTTGATAGTGCAAACCCAACACCTTACTAACTGTGCTAACCAGACTGTGCATGCCAGACATGCAATTTATCAGAGATTTAAGTGAATAAGCTACAGTGTCCAAGTTACTAAACATAATATATTCTATGGGGTGTCATAAGCAAGTCATTAGAATACTTTCCTACTAAATTTATAAGACATAAGCATTCAATATTTGAGTAACCAAAGAGAAAATAAAGCTATCTATTGGGTTTCACTAAAAAGTCCATTGGAAGACTTGACTATTGTTGTTAAAAGACATAGGCATTCATATTATAGAGCCACAAACCACACTAGTAAAATAAAAACATGATAACATGGGATTCGAACCAATGACAGTCTTAATTTGATAGTGCAAACCCAACACCTTACTAACTGTGCTAACCAGACCGTGCATACCAGACAGACAATTTATCAGATATTTAAGTGAATAAGCTACAGTGTCCAAGGTACTAAACATAATATATTCTATGGGGTGTCATAAGCAAGTCATTAGAATACTTTCCTACTAAATTTATAAGACATAAGCATTCAATATTTGAGTAAACAAAGAGAAAATAAAGCTATCTATTGGGTTTCACTAAAAAGTCCATTGGAAGACTTGACTATTGTTGTTAAAAGACATAGGCATTCATATTATAGAGCCACAAACCACACTAGTAAAATAAAAACATGGGATTCGAACCAATGACAGTCTTAATTTGATAGTGCAAACCCAACACCTTACTAACTGTGCTAACCAGACTGTGCATGCCAGACATGCAATTTATCAGAGATTTAAGTGAATAAGCTACAGTGTCCAAGGTACTAAACATAATATATTCTATGGGGTGTCATAAGCAAGTCATTAGAATACTTTCCTACTAAATTTATAAGACATAAGCATTCAATATTTGAGTAAACAAAGAGAAAATAAAGCTATCTATTGGGTTTCACTAAAAAGTCCATTGGAAGACTTGACTATTGTTGTTAAAAGACATAGGCATTCATATTATAGAGCCACAAACCACACTAGTAAAATAAAAACATGATAACATGGTATTCGAACCAATGACAGTCTTAATTTGATAGTGCAAACCCAACACCTTACTTACTGTGCTAACCAGACTGTGCATACCAGACATGCAATTTATCAGATATTTAAGTGAATAAGCTACAGTGTCCAAGGTACTAAACATAATATATTCTATGGGGTGTCATAAGCAAGTCATTAGAATACTTTCCTACTAAATTTATAAGACATAAGCATTCAATATTTGAGTAAACAAAGAGAAAATAAAGCTATCTATTGGGTTTCACTCAAAAGTCCATTGGAAGACTTGACTATTGTTGTTAAAAGACATAGGCATTCATATTATAGAGCCACAAACCACACTAGTAAAATAAAAACATGATAACACAGTATTCGAACCAATGACAGTCTTAATTTGATAGTGCAAACCCAACACCTTACTAACTGTGCTAACCAGACCGTGCATACCAGACAGACAATTTATCAGATATTTAAGTGAATAAGCTACAGTGTCCAAGGTACTAAACATAATATATTCTATGGGGTGTCATAAGCAAGTCATTAGAATACTTTCCTACTAAATTTATAAGACATAAGCATTCAATATTTGAGTAAACAAAGAGAAAATAAAGCTATCTATTGGGTTTCACTAAAAAGTCCATTGGAAGACTTGACTATTGTTGTTAAAAGACATAGGCATTCATATTATAGAGCCACAAACCACACTAGTAAAATAAAAACATGGGATTCAAACCAATGACAGTCTTAATTTGATAGTGCAAACCCAACACCTTACTAACTGTGCTAACCAGACTGTGCATGCCAGACATGCAATTTATCAGAGATTTAAGTGAATAAGCTACAGTGTCCAAGGTACTAAACATAATATATTCTATGGGGTGTCATAAGCAAGTCATTAGAATACTTTCCTACTAAATTTATAAGACATAAGCATTCAATATTTGAGTAACCAAAGAGAAAATAAAGCTATCTATTGGGTTTCACTAAAAAGTCCATTGGAAGACTTGACTATTGTTGTTAAAAGACATAGGCATTCATATTATAGAGCCACAAACCACACTAGTAAAATAAAAACATGATAACATGGTATTCAAACCAATGACAGTCTTAATTTGATAGTGCAAACCCAACACCTTACTTACTGTGCTAACCAGACTGTGCATACCAGACATGCAATTTATCAGATATTTAAGTGAATAAGCTACAGTGTCCAAGGTACTAAACATAATATATTCTATGGGGTGTCATAAGCAAGTCATTAGAATACTTTCCTACTAAATTTATAAGACATAAGCATTCAATATTTGAGTAAACAAAGAGAAAATAAAGCTATCTATTGGGTTTCACTAAAAAGTCCATTGGAAGACTTGACTATTGTTGTTAAAAGAGATTTAAGTGAATAAGCTACAGTGTCCAAGGTACTAAACAAAATATATTCTATGGGGTGTCATAAGCAAGTCATTAGAATACTTTCCTACTAAATTTATAAGACATAAGCATTCAATATTTGAGTAAACAAAGAGAAAATAAAGCTATCTATTGGGTTTCACTAAAAAGTCCATTGTAAGACTTGACTATTGTTGTTAAAAGACATAGGCATTCATATTATAGAGCCACAAACCACACTAGTAAAATAAAAACATGATAACATGGTATTCGAACCAATGACAGTCTTAATTTGATAGTGCAAACCCAACACCTTCCTAACTGTGCTAACCAGACTGTGCATACCAGACATGCAATTTATCAGAGATTTAAGTGAATAAGCTACAGTGTCCAAGGTACTAAACATAATATATTCTATGGGGTGTCATAAGCAAGTCATTAGAATACTTTCCTACTACATTTATAAGACATAAGCATTCAATATTTGAGTTAACAAAGAGAAAATAAAGCTATCTATTGGGTTTCACTAAAAAGTCCATTGGAAGACTTGACTATTGTTGTTAAAAGACATAGGCATTCATATTATAGAGCCACAAACCACACTAGTAAAATAAAAACATGATAACATGGGATTTGAACCAATGACAGTCTTAATTTGATAGTGCAAACCCAACACCTTACTAACTGTGCTAACCAGACTGTGCATACCAGACATGCAATTTATCAGATATTTAAGTGAATAAGCTACAGTGTCCAAGGTACTAAACATAATATATTCTATGGGGTGTCATAAGCAAGTCATTAGAATACTTTCCTACTAAATTTATAAGACATAAGCATTCAATATTTGAGTAAACAAAGAGAAAATAAAGATATCTTTTGGGTTTCACTAAAAAGTCCATTGGAAGACTTGACTATTGTTGTTAAAAGACATAGGCATTCATATTATAGAGCCACAAACCACACTAGTAAAATAAAAACATGATAACATGGGATTCGAACCAATGACAGTCTTAATTTGATAGTGCAAACCCAACACCTTACTAACTGTGCTAACCAGACTGTGCATACCAGACATGCAATTTATCAGATATTTAAGTGAATAAGCTACAGTGTCCAAGGTACTAAACATAATATATTCTATGGGGTGTCATAAGCAAGTCATTAGAATACTTTCCTACTAAATTTATAAGACATAAGCATTCAATATTTGAGTAAACAAAGAGAAAATAAAGCAATCTATTGGGTTTCACTAAAAAGTCCATTGGAAGACTTGACTATTGTTGTTAAAAGACATAGGCATTCATATTATAGAGCCACAAACAACACTAGTAAAATAAAAACATGATAACATGGGATTCGAACCAATGACAGTCTTAATTTGATAGTGCAAACCCAACAACTTACTAACTGTGCTAACCAGACTGTGCATACCAGACAAGCAAATTATCAGATATTTAAGTGAATAAGCTACAGTGTCCAAGGTACTAAACATATATTCTATGGGGTGTCATAAGCAAGTCATTAGAATACTTTCCTACTAAATTTATAAGACATAAGCATTCAATATTTGAGTAAACAAAGAGAAAATAAAGCTATCTATTGGGTTTCACTAAAAAGTCCATTGGAAGACTTGACTATTGTTGTTAAAAGACATAGGCATTCATATTATAGAGCCACAAACCACACTAGTAAAATAAAAACATGATAACATGGGATTCGAACCAATGACAGTCTTAATTTGATAGTGCAAACCCAACACCTTACTAACTGTGCTAACCAGATCGTGCATACCAGACAGACAATTTATCAGAGATTTAAGTGAATAAGCTACAGTGTCCACAGAACTAAACATAATATATTCTATGGGGTGTCATAAGCAAGTCATTAGAATACTTTCCTACTAAATTTATAAGACATAAGCATTCAATATTTGAGTAAACAAAGAGAAAATAAAGCTATCTATTGGGTTTCACTAAAAAGTCCATTGGAAGACTTGACTATTGTTGTTAAAAGACATAGGCATTCATATTATAGAGCCACAAACCACACTAGTAAAATAAAAACATGATAACATGGGATTCGAACCAATGACAGTCTTAATTTGATAGTGCAAACCCAACACCTTACTAACTGTGCTAACCAGACTGTGCATACCAGACATGCAATTTATCAGAGATTTAAGTGAATAAGCTACAGTGTCCAAGGTACTAAACATAATATATTCTATGGGGTGTCATAAGCAAGTCATTAGAATACTTTCCTACTAAATTTATAAGACATAAGCATTCAATATTTGAGTATACAAAGAGAAAATAAAGCTATCTATTGGGTTTCACTAAAAAGTCCATTGGAAGACTTGACTATTGTTGTTAAAAGACATAGGCATTCATATTATAGAGCCACAAACCACACTAGTAAAATAAAAACATGGGATTCAAACCAATGACAGTCTTAATTTGATAGTGCAAACCCAACACCTTACTAACTGTGCTAACCAGACTGTGCATGCCAGACATGCAATTTATCAGAGATTTAAGTGAATAAGCTACAGTGTCCAAGGTACTAAACATATATTCTATGGGGTGTCATAAGCAAGTCATTAGAATACTTTCCTACTAAATTTATAAGACATAAGCATTCAATATTTGAGTAAACAAAGAGAAAATAAAGCTATCTATTGGGTTTCACTAAAAAGTCCATTGGAAGACTTGACTATTGTTGTTAAAAGACATAGGCATTCATATTATAGAGCCACAAACCACACTAGTAAAATAAAAACATGATAACATGGGATTCGAACCAATGACAGTCTTAATTTGATAGTGCAAACCCAACACCTTACTAACTGTGCTAACCAGATCGTGCATACCAGACAGACAATTTATCAGAGATTTAAGTGAATAAGCTACAGTGTCCACAGAACTAAACATAATATATTCTATGGGGTGTCATAAGCAAGTCATTAGAATACTTTCCTACTAAATTTATAAGACATAAGCATTCAATATTTGAGTAAACAAAGAGAAAATAAAGCTATCTATTGGGTTTCACTAAAAAGTCCATTGGAAGACTTGACTATTGTTGTTAAAAGACATAGGCATTCATATTATAGAGCCACAAACCACACTAGTAAAATAAAAACATGATAACATGGGATTTGAACCAATGACAGTCTTAATTTGATAGTGCAAACCCAACACCTTACTAACTGTGCTAACCAGACTGTGCATACCAGACATGCAATTTATCAGAGATTTAAGTGAATAAGCTACAGTGTCCAAGGTACTAAACATAATATATTCTATGGGGTGTCATAAGCAAGTCATTAGAATACTTTCCTACTAAATTTATAAGACATAAGCATTCAATATTTGAGTATACAAAGAGAAAATAAAGCTATCTATTGGGTTTCACTAAAAAGTCCATTGGAAGACTTGACTATTGTTGTTAAAAGACATAGGCATTCATATTATAGAGCCACAAACCACACTAGTAAAATAAAAACATGATAACATGGGATTCGAACCAATGACAGTCTTAAATTGATAGTGCAAACCCAACACCTTACTAACTGTGCTAACCAGACCGTGCAAACTAAACAGACAATTTATCAGAGATTTAAGTGAATAAGCTACAGTGTCCACAAAACTAAACATAATATATTCAATGGGGTGTCATAAGCAAGTCATTAGAATACTTTCCTACTAAATTTATAAGACATAAGCATTCAATATTTGAGTAAACAAAGAGAAAATAAAGCTATCTATTGGGTTTCACTAAAAAGTCCATTGGAAGACTTGACTATTGTTGTTAAAAGACATAGGCATTCATATTAAAGAGCCACAAACCACACTAGTAAAATAAAAACATGATAACATGGTATTCGAACCAATGACAGTCTTAATTTGATAGTGCAAACCCAACACCTTACTAACTGTGCTAACCAGACTGTGCATACCAGACATGCAATGTATCAGAGATTTGAGTGAATAAGCTACAGTGTCCAAGGTACTAAACATAATGTATTCTATGTGGTGTCATAAGTAAGTCATTAGAATACTTTCCTACTACATTTATAAGACATAAGCATTCAATATTTGAGTAAACAAAGAGAAAATAAAGCTATCTATTGGGTTTCACTAAAAAGTCCATTGGAAGACTTGACTATTGTTGTTAAAAGACATAGGCATTCATATTATAGAGCCACAAACCACACTAGTAAAATAAAAACATGATAACATGGTATTCGAACCAATGACAGTCTTAATTTAATAGTGCAAACCCAACACCTTACTAACAGTGCTTACCAGACTGTGCATACCAGACATGCAATTTATCAAACATTTAAGTGAATAAGCTACAGTGTCCAAGGTACTAAACATAATATATTCTATGGGGTGTCATAAGCAAGTCATTAGAATACTTTCCTACTAAATTTATAAGACATAAGCATTCAATATTTGAGTAAACAAAGAGAAAATAAAGCTATCTATTGGGTTTCACTAAAAAGTCCATTGGAAGACTTGACTATTGTTGTTAAAAGACATGGGCATTCATATTATAGAGCCACAAACCACACTAGTAAAATAAAAGCATGATAACATGGTATTTGAACCAATGACAGTCTTAATTTAATAGTGCAAACCCAACACCTTACTAACTGTGCTAACCAGACTGTGCATACCAGGATGCAATTTATCAGAGATTTAAGTGAATAAGCTACAGTGTCCAAGGTACTAAACATAATATATTTAATGGGGTGTCATAAACAAGTCATTAGAATACTTTCCTACTAAATTTATAAGACATAAGCATTCAATATTTGAGTAAACAAAGAGAAAATAAAGCTATCTATTGGGTTTCACTAAAAAGTCCATTGGAAGACTTGACTATTGTTATTAAAAGACATAGGCATTCATATTATAGAGCCACAAACCACACTAGTAAAATAAAAACATGATAACATGGTATTCGAACCAATGACAGTTTTAATTCGATAGTGCAAAGCCAACACCTTACTCACTTTGCTAACCAGACTGTGCATACCAGGA
This sequence comes from Pseudophryne corroboree, assembly GCF_028390025.1. NCBI lineage: Eukaryota > Metazoa > Chordata > Amphibia > Anura > Myobatrachidae > Pseudophryne > Pseudophryne corroboree. The sequence continues at coordinate 109,488 of NW_026970123.1, read as the reverse complement.
TGCAATTTATCAGAGATTTAAGTGAATAAGCTACAGTGTCCAAGGTACTAAACATAATATATTCTATGGGGTGTCATAAGCAAGTCATTAGAATACTTTCCTACTAAATTTATAAGACATAAGCATTCAATATTTGAGTAAACAAAGAGAAAATAAAGCTATCTATTGGGTTTCACTAAAAAGTCCATTGGAAGACTTGACTATTGTTGTTAAAAGACATAGGCATTCATATTATAGAGCCACAAACCACACTAGTAAAATAAAAACATGGGATTCGAACCAATGACAGTCTTAACTTGATAGTGCAAACACACCTTACTAACTGTGCTAACCAGACTGTGCATACCAGACATGCAATTTATCAGAGATTTAAGTGAATAAGCTACAGTGTCCAAGGTACTAAACATAATATATTCTATGGGGTGTCATAAACAAGTCATTAGAATACTTTCCTACTAAATTTATAAGACATAAGCATTCAATATTTGAGTAAACAAAGAGAAAATAAAGCTATCTATTGGGTTTCACTAAAAAGTCCATTGGAAGACTTGACTGTTGTTGTTAAAAGATATAGGCATTCATATTATAGAGCTACAAACCACACTAGTAAAATGGAAACATGATAACATGGGATTCGAACCAATGACAGTCTTAACTTGATAGTGCAAACACACCTTACTAACTGTGCTAACCAGACTGTGCATACCAGACATGCAATTTATCAGAGATTTAAGTGAATAAGCTACAGTGTCCAAGGTACTAAACATAATATATTCTATGGGGTGTCATAAGCAAGTCATTAGAATACTTTCCTACTAAATTTATAAGACATAAGCATTCAATATTTGAGTAAACAAAGAGAAAATAAAGCTATCTATTGGGTTTCACTAAAAAGTCCATTGGAAGACTTGACTATTGTTGTTAAAAGACATAGGCATTCATATTATAGAGCCACAAACCACACTAGTAAAATAAAAACATGATAACATGGGATTCAAACCAATGACAGTCTTAATTTGATAGTGCAAACCCAACACCTTACTAACTGTGCTAACCAGACTGTGCATACCAGACATGCAATTTATCAGAGATTTAAGTGAATAAGCTACAGTGTCCAAGGTACTAAACATAATATATTCTATGGGGTGTCATAAGCAAGTCATTAGAATACTTTCCTACTAAATTTATAAGACATAAGCATTCAATATTTGAGTAAACAAAGAGAAAATAAAGCTATCTATTGGGTTTCACTAAAAAGTCCATTGGAAGACTTGACTATTGTTGTTAAAAGACATAGGCATTCATATTATAGAGCCACAAACCACACTAGTAAAATAAAAACATGATAACATGGGATTCGAACCAATGACAGTCTTAATTTGATAGTGCAAACCCAACACCTTACTAACTGTGCTAACCAGATCGTGCATACCAGACAGACAATTTATCAGAGATTTAAGTGAATAAGCTACAGTGTCCACAGAACTAAACATAATATATTCTATGGGGTGTCATAAGCAAGTCATTAGAATACTTTCCTACTAAATTTATAAGACATAAGCATTCAATATTTGAGTAAACAAAGAGAAAATAAAGCTATCTATTGGGTTTCACTAAAAAGTCCATTGGAAGACTTGACTATTGTTGTTAAAAGACATAGGCATTCATATTATAGAGCCACAAACCACACTAGTAAAATAAAAACATGATAACATAGGATTCGAACCAATGACAGTCTTAATTTGATAGTGCAAACCCAACACCTTACTAACTGTGCTAACCAGACTGTGCATACCAGACATGCAATTTATCAGAGATTTAAGTGAATAAGCTACAGTGTCCAAGGTACTAAACATAATATATTCTATGGGGTGTCATAAGCAAGTCATTAGAATACTTTCCTACTAAATTTATAAGACATAAGCATTCAATATTTGAGTATACAAAGAGAAAATAAAGCTATCTATTGGGTTTCACTAAAAAGTCCATTGGAAGACTTGACTATTGTTGTTAAAAGACATAGGCATTCATATTATAGAGCCACAAACCACACTAGTAAAATAAAAACATGATAACATGGGATTCGAACCAATGACAGTCTTAAATTGATAGTGCAAACCCAACACCTTACTAACTGTGCTAACCAGACCGTGCAAACTAGACAGACAATTTATCAGAGATTTAAGTGAATAAGCTACAGTGTCCACAAAACTAAACATAATATATTCAATGGGGTGTCATAAGCAAGTCATTAGAATACTTTCCTACTAAATTTATAAGACATAAGCATTCAATATTTGAGTAAACAAAGATAAAATAAAGCTATCTATTGGGTTTCACTAAAAAGTCCATTGGAAGACTTGACTATTGTTGTTAAAAGACATAGGCATTCATATTAAAGAGCCACAAACCACACTAGTAAAATAAAAACATGATAACATGGTATTCGAACCAATGACAGTCTTAATTTGATAGTGCAAACCCAACACCTTACTAACTGTGCTAACCAGACTGTGCATACCAGACATGCAATGTATCAGAGATTTGAGTGAATAAGCTACAGTGTCCAAGGTACTAAACATAATGTATTCTATGTGGTGTCATAAGTAAGTCATTAGAATACTTTCCTACTACATTTATAAGACATAAGCATTCAATATTTGAGTAAACAAAGAGAAAATAAAGCTATCTATTGGGTTTCACTAAAAAGTCCATTGGAAGACTTGACTATTGTTGTTAAAAGACATAGGCATTCATATTATAGAGCCACAAACCACACTAGTAAAATAAAAACATGATAACATGGTATTCGAACCAATGACAGTCTTAATTTAATAGTGCAAACCCAACACCTTACTAACAGTGCTTACCAGACTGTGCATACCAGACATGCAATTTATCAAAAATTTAAGTGAATAAGCTACAGTGTCCAAGGTACTAAACATAATATATTCTATGGGGTGTCATAAGCAAGTCATTAGAATACTTTCCTACTAAATTTATAAGACATAAGCATTCAATATTTGAGTAAACAAAGAGAAAATAAAGCTATCTATTGGGTTTCACTAAAAAGTCCATTGGAAGACTTGACTATTGTTGTTAAAAGACATGGGCATTCATATTATAGAGCCACAAACCACACTAGTAAAATAAAAGCATGATAACATGGTATTTGAACCAATGACAGTCTTAATTTAATAGTGCAAACCCAACACCTTACTAACTGTGCTAACCAGACTGTGCATACCAGACATGCAATTTATCAGAGATTCAAGTGAATAAGCTACAGTGTCCAAGGTACTAAACATAATATATTCTATGGGGTGTCATAAGCAAGTCATTAGAATACTTTCCTACTAAATTTATAAGACATAAGCATTCAATATTTGAGTAAACAAAGAGAAAATAAAGCTATCTATTGGGTTTCACTAAAAAGTCCATTGGAAGACTTGACTATTGTTGTTAAAAGACATAGGCATTCATATTAAAGAGCCACAAACCACACTAGTAAAATAAAAACATGATATTCGAACCAATGACAGTCTTAATTTGATAGTGCAAACCCAACACCTTACTAACTGTGCTAACCAGACTGTGCATACCAGACATGCAATGTATCAGAGATTTGAGTGAATAAGCTACAGTGTCCAAGGTACTAAACATAATGTATTCTATGTGGTGTCATAAGTAAGTCATTAGAATACTTTCCTACTACATTTATAAGACATAAGCATTCAATATTTGAGTAAACAAAGAGAAAATAAAGCTATCTATTGGGTTTCACTAAAAAGTCCATTGGAAGACTTGACTATTGTTGTTAAAAGACATAGGCATTCATATTATAGAGCCACAAACCACACTAGTAAAATAAAAACATGATAACATGGTATTCGAACCAATGACAGTCTTAATTTAATAGTGCAAACCCAACACCTTACTAACAGTGCTTACCAGACTGTGCATACCAGACATGCAATTTATCAAAAATTTAAGTGAATAAGCTACAGTGTCCAAGGTACTAAACATAATATATTCTATGGGGTGTCATAAGCAAGTCATTAGAATACTTTCCTACTAAATTTATAAGACATAAGCATTCAATATTTGAGTAAACAAAGAGAAAATAAAGCTATCTATTGGGTTTCACTAAAAACTCCATTGGAAGACTTGACTATTGTTGTTAAAAGACATGGACATTCATATTATAGAGCCACAAACCACACTAGTAAAATAAAAGCATGATAACATGGTATTTGAACCAATGACAGTCTTAATTTAATAGTGCAAACCCAACACCTTACTAACTGTGCTAACCAGACTGTGCATACCAGACATGCAATTTATCAGAGATTCAAGTGAATAAGCTACAGTGTCCAAGGTACTAAACATAATATATTCTATGGGGTGTCATAAGCAAGTCATTAGAATACTTTCCTACTAAATTTATAAGACATAAGCATTCAATATTTGAGTAAACAAAGAGAAAATAAAGCTATCTATTGGGTTTCACTAAAAAGTCCATTGGAAGACTTGACTATTGTTATTAAAAGACATAGGCATTCATATTATAGAGCCACAAACCACACTAGTAAAATAAAAACATGATAACATGGTATTCGAACCAATGACAGTTTTAATTCGATAGTGCAAAGCCAACACCTTACTCACTTTGCTAACCAGACTGTGCATACCAGGATGCAATTTATCAGAGATTTAAGTGAATAAGCTACAGTGTCCAAGGTACTAAACATAATATATTCTATGGGGTGTCATAAGCAAGTCATTAGAATACTTTCCTACTAAATTTATAAGACATAAGCATTCAATATTTGAGTAAACAAAGAGAAAATAAAGCTATCTATTGGGTTTCACTAAAAAGTCCATTGGAAGACTTGACTATTGTTGTTAAAAGACATAGGCATTCATATTATAGAGCCACAAACCACACTAGTAAAATAAAAACATGATATTCGAACCAATGACAGTCTTAATTTGATAGTGCAAACCCAACACCTTACTAACTGTGCTAACCAGACTGTGCATACCAGACATGCAATGTATCAGAGATTTGAGTGAATAAGCTACAGTGTCCAAGGTACTAAACATAATGTATTCTATGTGGTGTCATAAGTAAGTCATTAGAATACTTTCCTACTACATTTATAAGACATAAGCATTCAATATTTGAGTAAACAAAGAGAAAAAGCTATCTATTGGGTTTCACTAAAAAGTCCATTGGAAGACTTGACTATTGTTGTTAAAAGACATAGGCATTCATATTATAGAGCCACAAACCACACTAGTAAAATAAAAACATGATAACATGGTATTCGAACCAATGACAGTCTTAATTTAATAGTGCAAACCCAACACCTTACTAACAGTGCTTACCAGACTGTGCATACCAGACATGCAATTTATCAAAAATTTAAGTGAATAAGCTACAGTGTCCAAGGTACTAAACATAATATATTCTATGGGGTGTCATAAGCAAGTCATTAGAATACTTTCCTACTAAATTTATAAGACATAAGCATTCAATATTTGAGTAAACAAAGAGAAAATAAAGCTATCTATTGGGTTTCACTAAAAACTCCATTGGAAGACTTGACTATTGTTGTTAAAAGACATGGGCATTCATATTATAGAGCCACAAACCACACTAGTAAAATAAAAGCATGATAACATGGTATTTGAACCAATGACAGTCTTAATTTAATAGTGCAAACCCAACACCTTACTAACTGTGCTAACCAGACTGTGCATACCAGACATGCAATTTATCAGAGATTCAAGTGAATAAGCTACAGTGTCCAAGGTACTAAACATAATATATTCTATGGGGTGTCATAAGCAAGTCATTAGAATACTTTCCTACTAAATTTATAAGACATAAGCATTCAATATTTGAGTAAACAAAGAGAAAATAAAGCTATCTATTGGGTTTCACTAAAAAGTCCATTGGAAGACTTGACTATTGTTATTAAAAGACATAGGCATTCATATTATAGAGCCACAAACCACACTAGTAAAATAAAAACATGATAACATGGTATTCGAACCAATGACAGTTTTAATTCGATAGTGCAAAGCCAACACCTTACTCACTTTGCTAACCAGACTGTGCATACCAGGATGCAATTTATCAGAGATTTAAGTGAATAAGCTACAGTGTCCAAGGTACTAAACATAATATATTCTATGGGGTGTCATAAGCAAGTCATTAGAATACTTTCCTACTAAATTTATAAGACATAAGCATTCAATATTTGAGTAAACAAAGAGAAAATAAAGCTATCTATTGGGTTTCACTAAAAAGTCCATTGGAAGACTTGACTATTGTTGTTAAAAGACATAGGCATTCATATTATAGAGCCACAAACCACACTAGTAAAATAAAAACATGGGATTCGAACCAATGACAGTCTTAACTTGATAGTGCAAACCCAACACCTTACTAACTGTGCTAACCAGACTGTGCATATCAGACATGCAATTTATCAGAGATTTAAGTGAATAAGCTACAGTGTCCAAGGTACTAAACATAATATATTCTATGGGGTGTCATAAACAAGTCATTAGAATACTTTCCTACTAAATTTATAAGACATAAGCATTCAATATTTGAGTAAACAAAGAGAAAATAAAGCTATCTATTGGGTTTCACTAAAAAGTCCATTGGAAGACTTGACTGTTGTTGTTAAAAGATATAGGCATTCATATTATAGAGCTACAAACCACACTAGTAAAATGGAAACATGATAACATGGGATTCGAACCAATGACAGTCTTAACTTGATAGTGCAAACACACCTTACTAACTGTGCTAACCAGACTGTGCATACCAGACATGCAATTTATCAGAGATTTAAGTGAATAAGCTACAGTGTCCAAGGTACTAAACATAATATATTCTATGGGGTGTCATAAGCAAGTCATTAGAATACTTTCCTACTAAATTTATAAGACATAAGCATTCAATATTTGAGTAAACAAAGAGAAAATAAAGCTATCTATTGGGTTTCACTAAAAAGTCCATTGGAAGACTTGACTATTGTTGTTAAAAGACATAGGCATTCATATTATAGAGCCACAAACCACACTAGTAAAATAAAAACATGATAACATGGGATTCGAACCAATGACAGTCTTAATTTGATAGTGCAAACCCAACACCTTACTAACTGTGCTAACCAGACTGTGCATACCAGACATGCAATTTATCAGAGATTTAAGTGAATAAGCTACAGTGTCCAAGGTACTAAACATAATATATTCTATGGGGTGTCATAAGCAAGTCATTAGAATACTTTCCTACTAAATTTATAAGACATAAGCATTCAATATTTGAGTAAACAAAGAGAAAATAAAGCTATCTATTGGGTTTCACTAAAAAGTCCATTGGAAGACTTGACTATTGTTGTTAAAAGACATAGGCATTCATATTATAGAGCCACAAAAAACACTAGTAAAATAAAAACATGATAACATGGGATTCGAACCAATGACAGTCTTAATTTGATAGTGCAAACCCAACAACTAACTAACTGTGCTAACCAGACTGTGCATACCAGACAAGCAAATTATCAGATATTTAAGTGAATAAGCTACAGTGTCCAAGGTACTAAACATATATTCTATGGGGTGTCATAAGCAAGTCATTAGAATACTTTCCTACTAAATTTATAAGACATAAGCATTCAATATTTGAGTAAACAAAGAGAAAATAAAGCTATCTATTGGGTTTCACTAAAAAGTCCATTGGAAGACTTGACTATTGTTGTTAAAAGACATAGGCATTCATATTATAGAGCCACAAACCACACTAGTAAAATAAAAACATGATAACATGGGATTCGAACCAATGACAGTCTTAATTTGATAGTGCAAACCCAACACCTTACTAACTGTGCTAACCAGATCGTGCATACCAGACAGACAATTTATCAGAGATTTAAGTGAATAAGCTACAGTGTCCACAGAACTAAACATAATATATTCTATGGGGTGTCATAAGCAAGTCATTAGAATACTTTCCTACTAAATTTATAAGACATAAGCATTCAATATTTGAGTAAACAAAGAGAAAATAAAGCTATCTATTGGGTTTCACTAAAAAGTCCATTGGAAGACTTGACTATTGTTGTTAAAAGACATAGGCATTCATATTATAGAGCCACAAACCACACTAGTAAAATAAAAACATGATAACATGGGATTCGAACCAATGACAGTCTTAATTTGATAGTGCAAACCCAACACCTTACTAACTGTGCTAACCAGACTGTGCATACCAGACATGCAATTTATCAGAGATTTAAGTGAATAAGCTACAGTGTCCAAGGTACTAAACATAATATATTCTATGGGGTGTCATAAGCAAGTCATTAGAATACTTTCCTACTAAATTTATAAGACATAAGCATTCAATATTTGAGTATACAAAGAGAAAATAAAGCTATCTATTGGGTTTCACTAAAAAGTCCATTGGAAGACTTGACTATTGTTGTTAAAAGACATAGGCATTCATATTATAGAGCCACAAACCACACTAGTAAAATAAAAACATGATAACATGGGATTCGAACCAATGACAGTCTTAAATTGATAGTGCAAACCCAACACCTTACTAACTGTGCTAACCAGACCGTGCAAACTAGACAGACAATTTATCAGAGATTTAAGTGAATAAGCTACAGTGTCCACAAAACTAAACATAATATATTCAATGGGGTGTCATAAGCAAGTCATTAGAATACTTTCCTACTAAATTTATAAGACATAAGCATTCAATATTTGAGTAAACAAAGAGAAAATAAAGCTATCTATTGGGTTTCACTAAAAAGTCCATTGGAAGACTTGACTATTGTTGTTAAAAGACATAGGCATTCATATTAAAGAGCCACAAACCACACTAGTAAAATAAAAACATGATAACATGGTATTCGAACCAATGACAGTCTTAATTTGATAGTGCAAACCCAACACCTTACTAACTGTGCTAACCAGACTGTGCATACCAGACATGCAATGTATCAGAGATTTGAGTGAATAAGCTACAGTGTCCAAGGTACTAAACATAATGTATTCTATGTGGTGTCATAAGTAAGTCATTAGAATACTTTCCTACTACATTTATAAGACATAAGCATTCAATATTTGAGTAAACAAAGAGAAAATAAAGCTATCTATTGGGTTTCACTAAAAAGTCCATTGGAAGACTTGACTATTGTTGTTAAAAGACATAGGCATTCATATTATAGAGCCACAAACCACACTAGTAAAATAAAAACATGATAACATGGTATTCGAACCAATGACAGTCTTAATTTAATAGTGCAAACCCAACACCTTACTAACAGTGCTTACCAGACTGTGCATACCAGACATGCAATTTATCAAAAATTTAAGTGAATAAGCTACAGTGTCCAAGGTACTAAACATAATATATTCTATGGGGTGTCATAAGCAAGTCATTAGAATACTTTCCTACTAAATTTATAAGACATAAGCATTCAATATTTGAGTAAACAAAGAGAAAATAAAGCTATCTATTGGGTTTCACTAAAAAGTCCATTGGATGACTTGACTATTGTTGTTAAAAGACATGGGCATTCATATTATAGAGCCACAAACCACACTAGTAAAATAAAAGCATGATAACATGGTATTTGAACCAATGACAGTCTTAATTTAATAGTGCAAACCCAACACCTTACTAACTGTGCTAACCAGACTGTGCATACCAGACATGCAATTTATCAGAGATTCAAGTGAATAAGCTACAGTGTCCAAGGTACTAAACATAATATATTCTATGGGGTGTCATAAGCAAGTCATTAGAATACTTTCCTACTAAATTTATAAGACATAAGCATTCAATATTTGAGTAAACAAAGAGAAAATAAAGCTATCTATTGGGTTTCACTAAAAAGTCCATTGGAAGACTTGACTATTGTTGTTAAAAGACATAGGCATTCATATTAAAGAGCCACAAACCACACTAGTAAAATAAAAACATGATAACATGGTATTCGAACCAATGACAGTCTTAATTTGATAGTGCAAACCCAACACCTTACTAACTGTGCTAACCAGACTGTGCATACCAGACATGCAATGTATCAGAGATTTGAGTGAATAAGCTACAGTGTCCAAGGTACTAAACATAATGTATTCTATGTGGTGTCATAAGTAAGTCATTAGAATACTTTCCTACTACATTTATAAGACATAAGCATTCAATATTTGAGTAAACAAAGAGAAAATAAAGCTATCTATTGGGTTTCACTAAAAAGTCCATTGGATGACTTGACTATTGTTGTTAAAAGACATGGGCATTCATATTATAGAGCCACAAACCACACTAGTAAAATAAAAGCATGATAACATGGTATTTGAACCAATGACAGTCTTAATTTAATAGTGCAAACCCAACACCTTACTAACTGTGCTAACCAGACTGTGCATACCAGACATGCAATTTATCAGAGATTCAAGTGAATAAGCTACAGTGTCCAAGGTACTAAACATAATATATTCTATGGGGTGTCATAAGCAAGTCATTAGAATACTTTCCTACTAAATTTATAAGACATAAGCATTCAATATTTGAGTAAACAAAGAGAAAATAAAGCTATCTATTGGGTTTCACTAAAAAGTCCATTGGAAGACTTGACTATTGTTGTTAAAAGACATAGGCATTCATATTAAAGAGCCACAAACCACACTAGTAAAATAAAAACATGATAACATGGTATTCGAACCAATGACAGTCTTAATTTGATAGTGCAAACCCAACACCTTACTAACTGTGCTAACCAGACTGTGCATACCAGACATGCAATGTATCAGAGATTTGAGTGAATAAGCTACAGTGTCCAAGGTACTAAACATAATGTATTCTATGTGGTGTCATAAGTAAGTCATTAGAATACTTTCCTACTACATTTATAAGACATAAGCATTCAATATTTGAGTAAACAAAGAGAAAATAAAGCTATCTATTGGGTTTCACTAAAAAGTCCATTGGAAGACTTGACTATTGTTGTTAAAAGACATAGGCATTCATATTATAGAGCCACAAACCACACTAGTAAAATAAAAACATGATAACATGGTATTCGAACCAATGACAGTCTTAATTTAATAGTGCAAACCCAACACCTTACTAACAGTGCTTACCAGACTGTGCATACCAGACATGCAATTTATCAAAAATTTAAGTGAATAAGCTACAGTGTCCAAGGTACTAAACATAATATATTCTATGGGGTGTCATAAGCAAGTCATTAGAATACTTTCCTACTAAATTTATAAGACATAAGCATTCAATATTTGAGTAAACAAAGAGAAAATAAAGCTATCTATTGGGTTTCACTAAAAAGTCCATTGGAAGACTTGACTATTGTTGTTAAAAGACATTGGCATTCATATTATAGAGCCACAAACCACACTAGTAAAATAAAAGCATGATAACATGGTATTTGAACCAATGACAGTCTTAATTTAATAGTGCAAACCCAACACCTTACTAACTGTGCTAACCAGACTGTGCATACCAGACATGCAATTTATCAGAGATTCAAGTGAATAAGCTACAGTGTCCAAGGTACTAAACATAATATATTCTATGGGGTGTCATAAGCAAGTCATTAGAATACTTTCCTACTAAATTTATAAGACATAAGCATTCAATATTTGAGTAAACAAAGAGAAAATAAAGCTATCTATTGAGTTTCACTAAAAAGTCCATTGGAAGACTTGACTATTGTTGTTAAAAGACATAGGCATTCATATTATAGAGCCACAAACCACACTAGTAAAATAAAAACATGGGATTCGAACCAATGACAGTCTTAATTTGATAGTGCAAACCCAACACCTTACTAACTGTGCTAACCAGACTGTGCATATCAGACATGCAATTTATCAGAGATTTAAGTGAATAAGCTACAGTGTCCAAGGTACTAAACATAATATATTTAATGGGGTGTCATAAACAAGTCATTAGAATACTTTCCTACTAAATTTATAAGACATAAGCATTCAATATTTGAGTAAACAAAGAGAAAATAAAGCTATCTATTGGGTTTCACTAAAAAGTCCATTGGAAGACTTGACTATTGTTATTAAAAGACATAGGCATTCATATTATAGAGCCACAAACCACACTAGTAAAATAAAAACATGATAATATAGTATTCGAACCAATGACAGTTTTAATTCGATAGTGCAAAGCCAACACATTACTCACTTTGCTAACCAGACTGTGCATACCAGGATGCAATTTATCAGAGATTTAAGTGAATAAGCTACAGTGTCCAAGGTACTAAACATAATATATTCTATGGGGTGTCATAAGCAAGTCATTAGAATACTTTCCTACTAAATTTATAAGACATAAGCATTCAATATTTGAGTAAACAAAGAGAAAATAAAGCTATCTATTGGGTTTCACTAAAAAGTCCATTGGAAGACTTGACTATTGTTGTTAAAAGACATAGGCATTCATATTATAGAGCCACAAACCACACTAGTAAAATAAAAACATGGGATGCGAACCAATGACAGTCTTAACTTGAAAGTGCAAACCCAACACCTTACTAACTGTGCTAACCAGACTGTGCATATCAGACATGCAATTTATCAGAGATTTAAGTGAATAAGCTACAGTGTCCAAGGTACTAAACATAATATATTCTATGGGGTGTCATAAACAAGTCATTAGAATACTTTCCTACTAAATTTATAAGACATAAGCATTCAATATTTGAGTAAACAAAGAGAAAATAAAGCTATCTATTGGGTTTCACTAAAAAGTCCATTGGAAGACTTGACTGTTGTTGTTAAAAGATATAGGCATTCATATTATAGAGCTACAAACCACACTAGTAAAATGGAAACATGATAACATGGAATTCGAACCAATGGCAGTCTTAACTTGATAGTGCAAACACACCTTACTAACTGTGCTAACCAGACTGTGCATACCAGACATGCAATTTATCAGAGATTTAAGTGAATAAGCTACAGTGTCCAAGGTACTAAACATAATATATTCTATGGGGTGTCATAAGCAAGTCATTAGAATACTTTCCTACTAAATTTATAAGACATAAGCATTCAATATTTGAGTAAACAAAGAGAAAATAAAGCTATCTATTGGGTTTCACTAAAAAGTCCATTGGAAGACTTGACTATTGTTGTTAAAAGACATAGGCATTCATATTATAGAGCCACAAACCACACTAGTAAAATAAAAACATGATAACATGGGATTCAAACCAATGACAGTTTTAATTTGATAGTGCAAACCCAACACCTTACTAACTGTGCTAACCAGACTGTGCATACCAGACATGCAATTTATCAGAGATTTAAGTGAATAAGCTACAGTGTCAAAGGTACTAAACATAATATATTCTATGGGGTGTCATAAGCAAGTCATTAGAATACTTTCCTACTAAATTTATAAGACATAAGCATTCAATATTTGAGTAAACAAAGAGAAAATAAAGCTATCTATTGGGTTTCACTAAAAAGTCCATTGGAAGACTTGACTATTGTTGTTAAAAGACATAGGCATTCATATTATAGAGCCACAAACCACACTAGTAAAATAAAAACATGGGATTCAAACCAATGACAGTCTTAATTTGATAGTGCAAACCCAACACCTTACTAACTGTGCTAACCAGACTGTGCATACCAGACATGCAATTTATCAGAGATTTAAGTGAATAAGCTACAGTGTCCACAGAACTAAACATAATATATTCAATGGGGTGTCATAAGTAAGTCATTAGAATACTTTCCTACTAAATTTATAAGACATAAGCATTCAATATTTGAGTAAACAACGAGAAAATAAAGCTATCTATTGGGTTTCACTAAAAAGTCCATTGGAAGACTTGACTATTGTTGTTAAAAGACATAGGCATTCATATTATAGAGCCACAAACCACACTAGTAAAATAAAAACATGATAACATGGTATTCGAACCAATGACAGTCTTAATTTAATAGTGCAAACCCAACACCTTAGTAACTGTGCTAACCAGACGGTGCATACCAGACATGCAATTTATCAGAGATTTAAGTGAATAAGCTACAGTGTCCAAGGTACTAAACATAATATATTCTATGGGGTGTCATAAGCAAGTCATTAGAATACTTTCCTACTAAATTTATAAGACATAAGCATTCAATATTTGAGTAAACAAAGAGAAAATAAAGCTATCTATTGGGTTTCACTAAAAAGTCCATTGGAAGACTTGACTATTGTTGTTAAAAGACATAGGCATTCATATTATAGAGCCACAAACCACACTAGTAAAATAAAAACATGATAACATGGGATTCAAACCAATGACAGTCTTAATTTGATAGTGCAAACCAAACACCTTACTAACTGTGCTAACCAGACTGTGCATACCAGACATGCAATTTATCAGAGATTTAAGTGAATAAGCTACAGTGTCCAAGGTACTAAACATAATATATTCTATGGGGTGTCATAAGCAAGTCATTAGAATACTTTCCTACTAAATTTATAAGACATAAGCATTCAATATTTGAGTAAACAAAGAGAAAATAAAGCTATCTATTGGGTTTCACTAAAAAGTCCATTGTAAGACTTGACTATTGTTGTTAAAAGATATAGGCATTCATATTATAGAGCCACAAACCACACTAGTAAAATAGAAACATGATAACATGGGATTCAAACCAACGACAGTCTTAATCTGATAGTGCAAACCCAACACCTTACTAACTGTGCTAACCAGACTGTGCATACCAGACACACAATTTATCAGAGATTTAAGTGAATAAGCTACAGTGTCCATGGAACTAAACATAATATATACAATGGGGTGTCATAAGCAAGTCATTAGAATACTTTCCTACTAAATTTATAAGACATAAGCATTCAATATTTGAGTAAACAAAGAGAAAATAAAGCTATCTATTGGGTTTCACTAAAAAGTCCATTGGAAGACTTGACTATTGTTTTTAAAAGACATAGGCATTCATATTATAGAGCCACAAACCACACTAGTAAAATAAAAACATGATAACATGGTATTCGAACCAATGACAGTCTTAATTTAATAGTGCAAACCCAACACCTTACTAACTGTGCTAACCAGACTGTGCATACAAGACACGCAATTTATCAGATATTTAAGTGAATAAGCTACAGTGTCCAAGTTACTAAACATAATATATTCTATGGGGTGTCATAAGCAAGTCATTAGAATACTTTCCTACTAAATTTATAAGACATAAGCATTCAATATTTGAGTAAACAAAGAGAAAATAAAGCTATCTATTGGGTTTCACTAAAAAGTCCATTGGAAGACTTGACTATTGTTGTTAAAAGACATAGGCATTCATATTATAGAGCCACAAACCACACTAGTAAAATAAAAACATGGGATTCAAACCAATGACAGTCTTAATTTGATAGTGCAAACCCAACACCTTACTAACTGTGCTAACCAGACTGTGCATACCAGACATGCAATTTATCAGAGATTTAAGTGAATAAGCTACAGTGTCCACAGAACTAAACATAATATATTCAATGGGGTGTCATAAGTAAGTCATTAGAATACTTTCCTACTAAATTTATAAGACATAAGCATTCAATATTTGAGTAAACAACGAGAAAATAAAGCTATCTATTGGGTTTCACTAAAAAGTCCATTGGAAGATTTGACTATTGTTGTTAAAAGACATAGGCATTCATATTATAGAGCCACAAACCACACTAGTAAAATAAAAACATGATATTCGAACAAATGACAGTCTTAATTTAATAGTGCAAACCCAACACCTTACTAACTGTGCTAACCAGACGGTGCATACCAGACATGCAATTTATCAGTGATGTAAGTGAATAAGCTACAGTGTCCAAGGTACTAAACATAATATATTCTATGGGGTGTCATAAGCAAGTCATTAGAATACTTTCCTACTAAATTTATAAGACATAAGCATTCAATATTTGAGTAAACAAAGAGAAAATAAAGCTATCTATTGGATTTCACTAAAAAGTCCATTGGAAGACTTGACTACTGTTGTTAAAAGACATAGGCATTCATATTATAGAGCCACAAACCACACTAGTAAAATAAAAACATGGGACTCGAACCAATGCCAGTCTTAATTTGATAGGGCAAACCCAACACCTTACTAACTGTGCTAACCAGACTGTGCATACCAGACATGCAATTTATCAGAGATTTAAGTGAATAAGCTACAGTGTCCAAGGTACTAAACATAATATATTCTATGGGGTGTCATAAACAAGTCATTAGAATACTTTCCTACTAAATTTATAAGACATAAGCATTCAATATTTGAGTAAACAAAGAGAAAATAAAGCTATCTATTGGGTTTCACTAAAAAGTCCATTGGAAGACTTGACTATTGTTGTTAAAAGACATTGGCATTCATATTATAGAGCCACAAACCACACTAGTAAAATAAAAACATGATAACAGGGAATTCAAACCAATGACAGTCTTAATTTGATAGTGCAAACCCAACACCTTACTAACTGTGCTAACCAGACTGTGCATACCAGACACACAATTTATCAGAAATTTAAGTGAATAAGCTACAGTGTCCATGGAACTAAACATAATATATTCAATGGGGTGTCATAAGCAAGTCATTAGAATACTTTCCTACTAAATTTATAAGACATAAGCATTCAATATTTGAGTAAACAAAGAGAAAATAAAGCTATATATTGGGTTTCACTAAAAAGTCCATTGGAAGACTTGACTATTGTTGTTAAAAGACATTGGCATTCATATTATAGAGCCACAAACCCCACTAGTAAAATAAAAACATGATAACATGGGATTCGAAACAATGACAGTCTTAATTTGATAGTGCAAACCCAACACCTTACTAACTGTGCTAACCAGACCGTGCATACAAGACATGCAATTTATCAGAGATTTAAGTGAATAAGCTACAGTGTCCAAGGTACTAAACATAATATATTCTATGGGGTGTCATAAGCAAGTCATTAGAATACTTTCCTACTAAATTTATAAGACATAAGCATTCAATATTTGAGTAAACAAAGAGAAAATAAAGCTATATATTGGGTTTCACTAAAAAGTCCATTGGAAGACTTGACTATTGTTGTTAAAAGATATAGGCATTCATATTATAGAGCCACAAACCACACTAGTAAAATAGAAACATGATAACATGGGATTCGAACCAACGACAGTCTTAATTTGATAGTGCAAACCCAACACCTTACTAACTGTGCTAACCAGACTGTGCATACCAGACACACAATTTATCAGAAATTTAAGTGAATAAGCTACAGTGTCCATGGAACTAAACATAATATATTCAATGGGGTGTCATAAGCAAGTCATTAGAATACTTTCCTACTAAATTTATAAGACATAAGCATTCAATATTTGAGTAAACAAAGAGAAAATAAAGCTATCTATTGGGTTTCACTAAAAAGTCCATTGGAAGACTTGACTATTGTTGTTAAAAGACATAGGCATTCATATTATAGAGCCACAAACCACACTAGTAAAATAAAAACATGATAACATGGTATTCAAACCAATGACAGTCTTAATTTAATAGTGCAAACCCAACACCTTACTAACTGTGCTAACCAGACTGTGCATACCAGACATGCAAGTTATCAGAGATTTAAGTGAATAAGCTACAGTGTCCAAGGTACTAAACATAATATATTCTATGGGGTGTCATAAGCAAGTCATTAGAATACTTTCCTACTAAATTTATAAGACATAAGCATTCAATATTTGAGTAAACAAAGAGAAAATAAAGCTATCTATTGGGTTTCACTAAAAAGTCCATTGGAAGACTTGACTATTGTTAAAAGACACAGGCATTCATATTATAGAGCCACAAACCACACTAGTAAAATAAAAACATGATAACATGGTATTCGAACCAATGACATTCTTAATTTGATAGTGCAAACCCAACACCTTACTAACTGTGCTAACCAGACTGTGCATACCAGACACACAATTTATCAGAAATTTAAGTGAATAAGCTACAGTGTCCACGGAACTAAACATAATATATTCAATGGGGTGTCATAAGCAAGTCATTAGAATACTTTCCTACTAAATTTATAAGACTTAAGCATTCAATATTTGAGTAAACAGAGAGAAAATAAAGCTATCTATTGGGTTTCACTAAAAAGTCCATTGGAAGACTTGACTATTGTTGTTAAAAAACATAGGCATTCATATTATAGAGCCACAAACCACACTAGTAAAATAAAAACATGATAACATGGTATTTGAACCAATGACAGTCTTAATTTGATAGTGCAAACCCAACACCTTACTAACTGTGCTAACCAGACTGTGCATACCAGACATGCAATTTATCAGAGATTTAAGTGAATAAGCTACAGTGTCCAAGGTACTAAACATAATATATTCTATGGGGTGTCATAAGCAAGTCATTAGAATACTTTCCTACTAAATTTATAAGACATAAGCATTCAATATTTGAGTAAACAAAGAGAAAATAAAGCTATCTATTGGGTTTCACTAAAAAGTCCATTGGAAGACTTGACTATTGTTGTTAAAAGATATAGGCATTCATATTATAGAGCCACAAACCACACTAGTAAAATAGAAATTTGATAACATGGGATTCGAACCAACAACAGTCGTAATTTGACAGTGCAAACCCAACACCTTACTAACTGTGCTAACCAGACCATGCATACCAAACACACAATTTATCAGAGATTTAAGTGAATAAGCTACAGTGTCCACAGAACTAAACATAATATATTCAATTGGGTGTCATAAGCAATTCATTAGAATACTTTCCTACTAAATTTATAAGACATAAGCATTCAATATTTGAGTAAACAAAGAGAAAATAAAGCTATCTATTGGGTTTCACTAAAAAGTCCATTGGAAGACTTGACTATTGTTGTTAAAAGACATAGGCATTCATATTATAGAGCCACAAACCACACTAGTAAAATAAAAACATGATAACATGGTATTTGAACCAATGACAGTCTTAATTTGCTAGTGCAAACCCAACACCTTACTAACTGTGCTAACCAGACTGTGCATACCAGGCATGCAATTTATCAGAGATTTAAGTGAATAAGCTACAGTGTCCAAGGTACTAAACATAATATATTCTATGGGGTGTCATAAGCAAGTCATTAGAATACTTTCCTACTAAATTTATAAGACATAAGCATTCAATATTTGAGTAAACAAAGAGAAAATAAAGCTATCTATTGGGTTTTACTAAAAAGTCCATTGGAAGACTTGACTATTGTTGTTAAAAGACATAGGCATTCATATTATAGAGCCACAAACCACACTAGTAAAATAAAAGCATGATAACATGGTATTCGAAACAATGACAGTCTTAATTTGATAGTGCAAACCGAACACCTTACTAACTGTGCTAACCAGACTATGCATACCAGACACATAATTTCTCAGAGATTTAAGTGAATAAGCTACAGTGTCCAAGGTACTAAACATAATATATTCTAAGGGGTGTCATAAGCAAGTCATTAGAATACTTTCCTACTAAATTTATAAGACATAAGCATTCAATATTTGAGTAAACAAAGAGAAAATAAAGCTATCTATTGGGTTTCACTAAAATGTCCATTGGAAGACTTGACTATTGTTGTTAAAAGATATAGGCATTCATATTATAGAGCCACAAACCACACTAGTAAAATAGAAACATGATATTCGAACAAACGACAGTCTTAATTTGATAGTGCAAACCCAACACCTTACTAACTGTGCTAACCAGACCGTGCATACCAGACACACAATTTATCAGAGATTTAAGTGAATAAGCTACAGTGTCCACGGAACTAAACATAATATATTCAATGGGGTGTCATAAGCAAGTCATTAGAATACTTTCCTACTAAATTTATAAGACATAAGCATTCAATATTTGAGTAAACAAAGAGAAAATAAAGCTATCTATTGGGTTTCACTAAAAAGTCCATTGGAAGACTTGACAATTGTTGTTAAAAGACATTGGCATTCATATTATAGAGCCACAAACCCCACTAGTAAAATAAAAACATGATAACATGGTATTTGAACCAACGACAGTCTTAATTTGATAGTGCAAACCCAACACCTTACTAACTGTGCTAACCAGACTGTGCATACCACACACGCAATTTATCAGAGATTTAAGTGAATAAGCTACAGTGTCCAAGGTACTAAACATAATATATTCTATGGGGTGTCATAAGCAAGTCATTAGAATACTTTCCTACTAAATTTATAAGACATAAGCATTCAATATTTGAGTAAACAAAGAGAAAATAAAGCTATCTATTAGGTTTCACTAAAAAGTCCATTGGAAGACTTGACTATTGTTGTTAAAAGATATAGGCATTCATATTATAGATCCACAAACCACACTAGTAAAATAGAAATATGATAACATGGGATTTGAACCAACAACAGTCGTAATTTGACAGTGCAAACCCAACACCTTACTAACTGTGCTAACCAGACCATGCATACCAAACACACAATTTATCAGAGATTTAAGTGAATAAGCTACAGTGTCCACAGAACTAAACATAATATATTCAATGGGGTGTCATAAGCAATTCATTAGAATACTTTCCTACTAAATTTATAAGACATAAGCATTCAATATTTGAGTAAACGAAGAGAAAATAAAGCTATCTATTGGGTTTCACTAAAAAGTCCATTGGAAGACTTGACTATTGTTGTTAAAAGACATAGGCATTCATATTATAGAGCCACAAACCACACTAGTAAAATAAAAACATGATAACATGGTATTTGAACCAATGACAGTCTTAATTTGCTAGTGCAAACCCAACACCTTACTAACTGTGCTAACCAGACTGTGCATACCAGGCATGCAATTTATCAGAGATTTAAGTGAATAAGCTACAGTGTCCAAGGTACTAAACATAATATATTCTATGGGGTGTCATAAGCAAGTCATTAGAATACTTTCCTACTAAATTTATAAGACATAAGCATTCAATATTTGAGTAAACAAAGAGAAAATAAAGCTATCTATTGGGTTTTACTAAAAAGTCCATTGGAAGACTTGACTATTGTTGTTAAAAGACATAGGCATTCATATTATAGAGCCACAAACCACACTAGTAAAATAAAAGCATGATAACATGGTATTCGAACCAATGACAGTCTTAATTTGATAGTGCAAACCCAACACCTTACTAACTGTGCTAACCAGACTATGCATACCAGACACATAATTTCTCAGAGATTTAAGTGAATAAGCTACAGTGTCCAAGGTACTAAACATAATATATTCTAAGGGGTGTCATAAGCAAGTCATTAGAATACTTTCCTACTAAATTTATAAGACATAAGCATTCAATATTTGAGTAAACAAAGAGAAAATAAAGCTATCTATTGGGTTTCACTAAAATGTCCATTGGAAGACTTGACTATTGTTGTTAAAAGATATAGGCATTCATATTATAGAGCCACAAACCACACTAGTAAAATAGAAACATGATATTCGAACAAACGACAGTCTTAATTTGATAGTGCAAACCCAACACCTTACTAACTGTGCTAACCAGACCGTGCATACCAGACACACAATTTATCAGAGATTTAAGTGAATAAGCTACAGTGTCCACGGAACTAAACATAATATATTCAATGGGGTGTCATAAGCAAGTCATTAGAATACTTTCCTACTAAATTTATAAGACATAAGCATTCAATATTTGAGTAAACAAAGAGAAAATAAAGCTATCTATTGGGTTTCACTAAAAAGTCCATTGGAAGACTTTGTTGTTAAAAGATATAGGCATTCATATTATAGAGCCACAAACCACACTAGAAAAAATAGAAGCATGATATTCGAACAAACGACAGTCTTAATTTGATAGTGCAAACCCAACACCTTACTAACTGTGCTAACCAGACCGTGCATACCAGACACACAATTTATCAGAGATTTAAGTTAATAAGCTACAGTGTCCACGGAACTAAACATAATATATTCAATGGGGTGTCATAAGCAAGTCATTAGAATACTTTCCTACTAAATTTATAAGACATAAGCATTCAATATTTGAGTAAACAAAGAGAAAATAAAGCTATCTATTGGGTTTCACTAAAAAGTCCATTGGAAGACTTGACTATTGTTGTTAAAAGACATTGGCATTCATATTATAGAGCCACAAACTACACTAGTAAAATAAAAACATGATAACATGGTATTTGAACCAATGACAGTCTTAATTTGATAGTGCAAACCCAACACCTTACTAACTGTGCTAACCAGACCGTGCATACCAGACTTGCAATTTATCAGAGATTTAAGTGAATAAGCTACAGTGTCCAAGGTACTAAACATAATATATTCTATGGGGTGTCATAAGCAAGTCATTAGAATACTTTCCTACTAAATTTATAAGACATAAGCATTCAATATTTGAGTAAACAAAGAGAAAATAAAGCTATCTATTGGGTTTCACTAAAAAGTCCATTGGAAGACTTGACTATTGTTGTTAAAAGATATAGGCATTCATATTATAGAGCCACAAACCACACTAGTAAAATAGAAACATGATAACATGGGATTCGAACCAACGACAGTCTTAATTTGATAGTGCAAACCCAACACCTTACTAACTGTGCTAACCAGACTGTGCATACCAGACACACAATTTATCAGAGATTTAAGTGAATAAGCTACAGTGTCCACATAACTAAACATAATATATTCAATGGGGTGTCATAAGCAAGTCATTAGAATACTTTCCTACTAAATTTATAAGACATAAGCATTCAATATTTGAGTAAACAAAGAGAAAATAAAGCTATTTATTGGGTTTCACTAAAAAGTCCATTGGAAGACTTGACTATTGTTTTTAAAAGACATAGGCATTCATATTATAGAGCCACAAACCACACTAGTAAAATAAAAACATGATAACATGGTATTTGAACCAATGACAGTCTTGATTTGCTAGTGCAAACACAACACCTTACTAACTGTGCTAACCAGACTGTGCATACCAGGAATGCAATTTATCAGAGATTTAAGTGAATAAGCTACAGTGTCCAAGGTACTAAACATAATATATTCTATGGGGTGTCATAAGCAAGTCATTAGAATACTTTCCTACTAAATTTATAAGACATAAGCATTCAATATTTGAGTAAACAAAGAGAAAATAAAGCTATCTATTGGGTTTTACTAAAAAGTCCATTGGAAGACTTGACTATTGTTGTTAAAAGACATAGGCATTCATATTATAGAGCCACAAACCACACTAGTAAAATAAAAGCATGATAACATGGTATTCGAACCAATGACAGTCTTAATTTGATAGTGCAAACCCAACACCTTACTAACTGTGCTAACCAGACTGTGCATACCAGACACATAATTTCTCAGAGATTTAAGTGAATAAGCTACAGTGTCCAAGGTACTAAACATAATATATTCTATGGGGTGTCATAAGCAAGTCATTAGAATACTTTCCTACTAAATTTATAAGACATAAGCATTCAATATTTGAGTAAACAAAGAGGAAATAAAGCTATCTATTGGGTTTCACTAAAAAGTCCATTGGAAGACTTTGTTGTTAAAAGATATAGGCATTCATATTATAGAGCCACAAACCACACTAGTAAAATAGAAACATGATATTCGAACAAACGACAGTCTTAATTTGATAGTGCAAACCCAATACCTTACTAACTGTGCTAACCAGACTGTGCATACAAGACATGCAATTTATCAGAGATTTAAGTGAATAAGCTACAGTGTCCAAAGTACTAAACATAATATATTCTATGGGGTGTCATAAGCAAGTCATTAGAATACTTTCCTACTAAATTTATAAGACATAAGCATTCAATATTTGAGTAAACAAAGAGAAAATAAAGCTATCTATTGGGTTTCACTAAAAAGTCCATTGGAAGACTTGACTATTGTTGTTAAAAGACATTGGCATTCATATTATAGAGCCACAAACTCCACTAGTAAAATAAAAACATGATAACATGGTATTTGAACCAATGACAGTCTTAATTTGATAGTGCAAACCCAACACCTTACTAACTGTGCTAACCAGACTGTGCATACCAGACATGCAATTTATCAGAGATTTAAGTGAATAAGCTACAGTGTCCAAGGTACTAAACATAATATATTCTATGGGGTGTCATAAGCAAGTCATTAGAATACTTTCCTACTAAATTTATAAGACATAAGCATTCAATATTTGAGTAAACAAAGAGAAAATAAAGCTATATATTGGGTTTCACTAAAAAGTCCATTGGAAGACTTGACTATTGTTGTTAAAAGATATAGGCATTCATATTATAGAGCCTCAAACCACACTAGTAAAATAGAAACATGATAACATGGGACTCGAACCAACGACAGTCTTAATTTGATAGTGCAAACCCAACACCTTACTAACTGTGCTAACCAGACTGTGCATACCAGACACACAATTTATCAGAGATTTAAGTGAATAAGCTACAGTGTCCACAGAACTAAACATAATATATTCAATGGGGTGTCATAAGCAAGTCATTAGAATACTTTCCTACTAAATTTATAAGACTTAAGCATTCAATATTTGAGTAAACAAAGAGACAATAAAGCTATCTATTGGGTTTCACTAAAAAGTCCATTGGAAGACTTGACTATTGTTGTTAAAAGACATAGGCATTCATATTATAGAGCCACAAACCACACTAGTAAAATAAAAACATGATAACATGGTATTTGAACCAATGACAGTCTTAATTTAATAGTGCAAACCCAACACCTTACTAACTGTGCTAACCAGACTGTGCATACAAGACATGCAATTTATCAGAGATTTAAGTGAATAAGCTACAGTGTCCAAGGTACTAAACATAATATATTCTATGGGGTGTCATAAGCAAGTCATTAGAATACTTTCCTACTAAATTTATAAGACATAAGCATTCAATATTTGAGTAAACAAAGAGAAAATAAAGCTATCTATTAGGTTTCACTAAAAAGTCCATTGGAAGACTTGACTATTGTTGTTAAAAGATATAGGCATTCATATTATAGATCCACAAACCACACTAGTAAAATAGAAATATGATAACATGGGATTTGAACCAACAACAGTCGTAATTTGACAGTGCAAACCCAACACCTTACTAACTGTGCTAACCAGACCATGCATACCAAACACACAATTTATCAGAGATTTAAGTGAATAAGCTACAGTGTCCACAGAACTAAACATAATATATTCAATGGGGTGTCATAAGCAATTCATTAGAATACTTTCCTACTAAATTTATAAGACATAAGCATTCAATATTTGAGTAAACGAAGAGAAAATAAAGCTATCTATTGGGTTTCACTAAAAAGTCCATTGGAAGACTTGACTATTGTTGTTAAAAGACATAGGCATTCATATTATAGAGCCACAAACCACACTAGTAAAATAAAAACATGATAACATGGTATTTGAACCAATGACAGTCTTAATTTGCTAGTGCAAACCCAACACCTTACTAACTGTGCTAACCAGACTGTGCATACCAGGCATGCAATTTATCAGAGATTTAAGTGAATAAGCTACAGTGTCCAAGGTACTAAACATAATATATTCTATGGGGTGTCATAAGCAAGTCATTAGAATACTTTCCTACTAAATTTATAAGACATAAGCATTCAATATTTGAGTAAACAAAGAGAAAATAAAGCTATCTATTGGGTTTTACTAAAAAGTCCATTGGAAGACTTGACTATTGTTGTTAAAAGACATAGGCATTCATATTATAGAGCCACAAACCACACTAGTAAAATAAAAGCATGATAACATGGTATTCGAACCAATGACAGTCTTAATTTGATAGTGCAAACCCAACACCTTACTAACTGTGCTAACCAGACTATGCATACCAGACGCATAATTTCTCAGAGATTTAAGTGAATAAGCTACAGTGTCCAAGGTACTAAACATAATATATTCTAAGGGGTGTCATAAGCAAGTCATTAGAATACTTTCCTACTAAATTTATAAGACATAAGCATTCAATATTTGAGTAAACAAAGAGAAAATAAAGCTATCTATTGGGTTTCACTAAAATGTCCATTGGAAGACTTGACTATTGTTGTTAAAAGATATAGGCATTCATATTATAGAGCCACAAACCACACTAGTAAAATAGAAACATGATATTCGAACAAACGACAGTCTTAATTTGATAGTGCAAACCCAACACCTTACTAACTGTGCTAACCAGACCGTGCATACCAGACACACAATTTATCAGAGATTTAAGTGAATAAGCTACAGTGTCCACGGAACTAAACATAATATATTCAATGGGGTGTCATAAGCAAGTCATTAGAATACTTTCCTACTAAATTTATAAGACATAAGCATTCAATATTTGAGTAAACAAAGAGAAAATAAAGCTATCTATTGGGTTTCACTAAAAAGTCCATTGGAAGACTTGACTATTGTTGTTAAAAGACATTGGCATTCATATTATAGAGCCACAAACTACACTAGTAAAATAAAAACATGATAACATGGTATTTGAACCAATGACAGTATTAATTTGATAGTGCAAACCCAACACCTTACTAACTGTGCTAACCAGACCGTGCATACCAGACATGCAATTTATCAGAGATTTAAGTGAATAAGCTACAGTGTCCAAGGTACTAAACATAATATATTCTATGGGGTGTCATAAGCAAGTCATTAGAATACTTTCCTACTAAATTTATAAGACATAAGCATTCAATATTTGAGTAAACAAAGAGAAAATAAAGCTATCTATTGGGTTTCACTAAAAAGTCCATTGGAAGACTTGACTATTGTTGTTAAAAGATATAGGCATTCATATTATAGAGCCACAAACCACACTAGTAAAATAGAAACATGATAACATGGGATTCGAACCAACGACAGTCTTAATTTGATAGTGCAAACCCAACACCTTACTAACTGTGCTAACCAGACTGTGCATACCAGACACACAATTTATCAGAGATTTAAGTGAATAAGCTACAGTGTCCACATAACTAAACATAATATATTCAATGGGGTGTCATAAGCAAGTCATTAGAATACTTTCCTACTAAATTTATAAGACATAAGCATTCAATATTTGAGTAAACAAAGAGAAAATAAAGCTATTTATTGGGTTTCACTAAAAAGTCCATTGGAAGACTTGACTATTGTTTTTAAAAGACATAGGCATTCATATTATAGAGCCACAAACCACACTAGTAAAATAAAAACATGATAACATGGTATTTGAACCAATGACAGTCTTGATTTGCTAGTGCAAACACAACACCTTACTAACTGTGCTAACCAGACTGTGCATACCAGGAATGCAATTTATCAGAGATTTAAGTGAATAAGCTACAGTGTCCAAGGTACTAAACATAATATATTCTATGGGGTGTCATAAGCAAGTCATTAGAATACTTTCCTACTAAATTTATAAGACATAAGCATTCAATATTTGAGTAAACAAAGAGAAAATAAAGCTATCTATTGGGTTTTACTAAAAAGTCCATTGGAAGACTTGACTATTGTTGTTAAAAGACATAGGCATTCATATTATAGAGCCACAAACCACACTAGTAAAATAAAAGCATGATAACATGGTATTCGAACCAATGACAGTCTTAATTTGATAGTGCAAACCCAACACCTTACTAACTGTGCTAACCAGACTGTGCATACCAGACACATAATTTCTCAGAGATTTAAGTGAATAAGCTACAGTGTCCAAGGTACTAAACATAATATATTCTATGGGGTGTCATAAGCAAGTCATTAGAATACTTTCCTACTAAATTTATAAGACATAAGCATTCAATATTTGAGTAAACAAAGAGGAAATAAAGCTATCTATTGGGTTTCACTAAAAAGTCCATTGGAAGACTTTGTTGTTAAAAGATATAGGCATTCATATTATAGAGCCACAAACCACACTAGTAAAATAAAAACATGATATTCGAACAAACGACAGTCTTAATTTGATAGTGCAAACCCAACACCTTACTAACTGTGCTAACCAGACTGTGCATACAAGACATGCAATTTATCAGAGATTTAAGTGAATAAGCTACAGTGTCCAAAGTACTAAACATAATATATTCTATGGGGTGTCATAAGCAAGTCATTAGAATACTTTCCTACTAAATTTATAAGACATAAGCATTCAATATTTGAGTAAACAAAGAGAAAATAAAGCTATCTATTGGGTTTCACTAAAAAGTCCATTGGAAGACTTGACTATTGTTGTTAAAAGACATTGGCATTCATATTATAGAGCCACAAACTCCACTAGTAAAATAAAAACATGATAACATGGTATTTGAACCAATGACAGTCTTAATTTGATAGTGCAAACCCAACACCTTACTAACTGTGCTAACCAGACTGTGCATACCAGACATGCAATTTATCAGAGATTTAAGTGAATAAGCTACAGTGTCCAAGGTACTAAACATAATATATTCTATGGGGTGTCATAAGCAAGTCATTAGAATACTTTCCTACTAAATTTATAAGACATAAGCATTCAATATTTGAGTAAACAAAGAGAAAATAAAGCTATATATTGGGTTTCACTAAAAAGTCCATTGGAAGACTTGACTATTGTTGTTAAAAGATATAGGCATTCATATTATAGAGCCTCAAACCACACTAGTAAAATAGAAACATGATAACATGGGACTCGAACCAACGACAGTCTTAATTTGATAGTGCAAACCCAACACCTTACTAACTGTGCTAACCAGACTGTGCATACCAGACACACAATTTATCAGAGATTTAAGTGAATAAGCTACAGTGTCCACAGAACTAAACATAATATATTCAATGGGGTGTCATAAGCAAGTCATTAGAATACTTTCCTACTAAATTTATAAGACTTAAGCATTCAATATTTGAGTAAACAAAGAGACAATAAAGCTATCTATTGGGTTTCACTAAAAAGTCCATTGGAAGACTTGACTATTGTTGTTAAAAGACATAGGCATTCATATTATAGAGCCACAAACCACACTAGTAAAATAAAAACATGATAACATGGTATTTGAACCAATGACAGTCTTAATTTAATAGTGCAAACCCAACACCTTACTAACTGTGCTAACCAGACTGTGCATACAAGACATGCAATTTATCAGAGATTTAAGTGAATAAGCTACAGTGTCCAAGGTACTAAACATAATATATTCTATGGGGTGTCATAAGCAAGTCATTAGAATACTTTCCTACTAAATTTATAAGACATAAGCATTCAATATTTGAGTAAACAAAGAGAAAATAAAGCTATCTATTGGGTTTCACTAAAAAGTCCATTGGAAGACTTGACTATTGTTGTTAAAAGACATAGGCATTCATATTATAGAGCCACAAACCCCACTAGTAAAATAAAAACATGATAACATGGTATTTGAACCAATGACAGTCTTAATTTGATAGTGCAAACCCAACACCTTACTTACTGTGCTAACCAGACTGTGCATACCAGACATGCAATTTATCAGAGATTTAAGTGAATAAGCTACAGTGTCCAAGGTACTAAACATAATATATTCTATGGGGTGTCATAAGCAAGTCATTAGAATACTTTCCTACTAAATTTATAAGACATAAGCATTCAATATTTGAGTAAACAAAGAGAAAATAAAGCTATCTATTGGGTTTCACTAAAAAGTCCATTGGAAGACTTGACTATTGTTGTTAAAAGACATTGGCATTCATATTATAGAGCCACAAACCCCACTAATAAAATAAAAACATGATAACATGGTATTTGAACCAATGACAGTCTTAATTTGATAGTGCAAACCCAACACCTTACTAACTGTGCTAACCAGACTGTGCATACCAGACATGCAATTTATCAGAGATTTAAGTGAATAAGCTACAGTGTCCAAGGTACTAAACATAATATATTCTATGGGGTGTCATAAGCAAGTTATTAGAATACTTTCCTACTAAATTTATAAGACATAAGCATTCAATATTTGAGTAAACAAAGAGAAAATAAAGCTATCTATTGGGTTTCACTAAAAAGTCCATTGGAAGACATGACTATTGTTGTTAAAAGACATTGGCATTCATATTATAGAGCCACAAACCCCACTAGTAAAATAAAAACATCATAACATGGTATTTGAACCAATGACAGTCTTAATTTGATAGTGCAAACCCAACACCTTACTAACTGTGCTAACCAGACTGTGCATACCAGACATGCAATTTATCAGAGATTTAAGTGAATAAGCTACAGTGTCCAAGGTACTAAACATAATATATTCTATGGGGTGTCATAAGCAAGTCATTAGAATACTTTCCTACTAAATTTATAAGACAAAAGCATTCAATATTTGAGTAAACAAAGAGAAAATAAAGCTATCTATTGGGTTTCACTAAAAAGTCCATTGGAAGACTTGACTATTGTTGTTAAAAGACATAGGCATTCATATTATAGAGCCACAAACCACACTAGTAAAATAAAAACATGATAACATGGTATTTGAACCAATGACAGTCTTAATTTGCTAGTGCAAACCCAACACCTTACTAACTGTGCTAACCAGACTGTGCATACCAGGCATGCAATTTATCAGAGATTTAAGTGAATAAGCTACAGTGTCCAAGGTACTAAACATAATATATTCTATGGGGTGTCATAAGCAAGTCATTAGAATACTTTCCTACTAAATTTATAAGACATAAGCATTCAATATTTGAGTAAACAAAGAGAAAATAAAGCTATCTATTGGGTTTCACTAAAAAGTCCATTGGAAGACTTGACTATTGTTGTTAAAAGACATAGGCATTCATATTATAGAGCCACAAACCCCACTAGTAAAATAAAAACATGATAACATGGTATTTGAACCAATGACAGTCTTAATTTGATAGTGCAAACCAAACACCTTACTAACTGTGCTAACCAGACTGTGCATACCAGACATGCAATTTATCAGAGATTTAAGTGAATAAGCTACAGTGTCCAAGGTACTAAACATAATATATTCTATGGGGTGTCATAAGCAAGTCATTAGAATACTTTCCTACTAAATTTATAAGACATAAGCATTCAATATTTGAGTAAACAAAGAGAAAATAAAGCTATCTATTGGGTTTCACTAAAAAGTCCATTGGAAGACTTGACTATTGTTGTTAAAAGATATAGGCATTCATATTATAGAGCCACAAACCACACTAGTAAAATAGAAACATGATAACATGGGATTCAAACCAACGACAGTCTTAATTTGATAGTGCAAACCCAACACCTTACTAACTGTGCTAACCAGACTGTGCATACCAGACACACAATTTATCAGAGATTTAAGTGAATAAGCTACAGTGTCCAAGGTACTAAACATAATATATTCTATGGGGTGTCATAAGCAAGTCATTAGAATACTTTCCTACTAAATTTATAAGACATAAGCATTCAATATTTGAGTAAACAAAGAGAAAATAAAGCTATCTATTGGGTTTCACTAAAAAGTCCATTGGAAGACTTGACTATTGTTGTTAAAAGACATAGGCATTCATATTATAGAGCCACAAACCACACTAGTAAAATAAAAACATGATAACATGGTATTTGAACCAATGACAGTCTTAATTTGCTAGTGCAAAGCCAACACCTTACTAACTGTGCTAACCAGACTGTGCATACCAGGCATGCAATTTATCAGAGATTTAAGTGAATAAGCTACAGTGTCCAAGGTACTAAACATAATATATTCTATGGGGTGTCATAAGCAAGTCATTAGAATACTTTCCTACTAAATTTATAAGACATAAGCATTCAATATTTGAGTAAACAAAGAGAAAATAAAGCTATCTATTGGGTTTCACTAAAAAGTCCATTGGAAGACTTGACTATTGTTGTTAAAAGACATAGGCATTCATATTATAGAGCCACAAACCCCACTAGTAAAATAAAAACACGATAACATGGTATTTGAACCAATGACAGTCTTAATTTGATAGTGCAAACCCAACACCTTACTAACTGTGCTAACCAGACTGTGCATACCTGACATGCAATTTATCAGAGATTTAAGTGAATAAGCTACAGTGTCCAAGGTACTAAACATAATATATTCTATGGGGTGTCATAAGCAAGTCATTAGAATACTTTCCTACTAAATTTATAAGACATACGCATTCAATATTTGAGTAAACAAAGAGAAAATAAAGCTATCTATTGGGTTTCACTAAAAAGTCCATTGGAAGACTTGACTATTGTTGTTAAAAGATATAGGCATTCATATTATAGAGCCACAAACCACACTAGTAAAATAGAAACATGATAACATGGGATTCAAACCAACGACAGTCTTAATTTGATAGTGCAAACCCAACACCTTACTAACTGTGCTAACCAGACTGTGCATACCAGACACACAATTTATCAGAGATTTAAGTGAATAAGCTACAGTGTCCACATAACTAAACATAATATATTCAATGGGGTGTCATAAGCAAGTCATTAGAATACTTTCCTACTAAATTTATAAGACATAAGCATTCAATATTTGAGTAAACAAAGAGAAAATAAAGCTATCTATTGGGTTTCACTAAAAAGTCCATTGGAAGACTTGACTATTGTTGTTAAAAGACATAGGCATTCATATTATAGAGCCACAAACCACACTAGTAAAATAAAAACATGATAACATGGTATTTGAACCAATGACAGTCTTAATTTGCTAGTGCAAACCCAACACCTTACTAACTGTGCTAACCAGACTGTGCATACCAGGCATGCAATTTATCAGAGATTTAAGTGAATAAGCTACAGTGTCCAAGGTACTAAACATAATATATTCTATGGGGTGTCATAAGCAAGTCATTAGAATACTTTCCTACTAAATTTATAAGACATAAGCATTCAATATTTGAGTAAACAAAGAGAAAATAAAGCTATCTATTGGGTTTCACTAAAAAGTCCATTGGAAGACTTGACTATTGTTGTTAAAAGACATAGGCATTCCTATTATAGAGCCACAAACCACACTAGTAAAATAAAAACATGATAACATGGTATTTGAACCAATGACAGTCTTAATTTGATAGTGCAAACCCAACACCTTACTAACTGTGCTAACCAGACTGTGCATACCAGACATGCAATTTATCAGAGATTTAAGTGAATAAGCTACAGTGTCCAAGGTACTAAACAAAATATATTCTATTGGGTGTCATAAGCAAGTCATTAGAATACTTTCCTACTAAATTTATAAGACATAAGCATTCAATATTTGAGTAAACAAAGAGAAAATAAAGCTATCTATTGGGTTTCACTAAAAAGTCCATTGGAAGACTTGACTATTGTTGTTAAAAGACATAGGCATTCATATTATAGAGCCACAAACCCCACTAGTAAAATAAAAACATGATAACATGGTATCTGAACCAATGACAGTCTTAATTTGATAGTGCAAACCAAACACCTTACTAACTGTGCTAACCAGACTGTGCATACCAGACATGCAATTTATCAGAGATTTAAGTGAATAAGCTACAGTGTCCAAGGTACTAAACATAATATATTCTATGGGGTGTCATAAGCAAGTCATTAGAATACTTTCCTACTAAATTTATAAGACATAAGCATTCAATATTTGAGTAAACAAAGAGAAAATAAAGCTATCTATTGGGTTTCACTAAAAAGTCCATTGGAAGACTTGACTATTGTTGTTAAAAGATATAGGCATTCATATTATAGAGCCACAAACCACACTAGTAAAATAGAAACATGATAACATGGGATTCAAACCAACGACAGTCTTAATTTGATAGTGCAAACCCAACACCTTACTAACTGTGCTAACCAGACTGTGCATACCAGACACACAATTTATCAGAGATTTAAGTGAATAAGCTACAGTGTCCACATAACTAAACATAATATATTCAATGGGGTGTCATAAGCAAGTCATTAGAATACTTTCCTACTAAATTTATAAGACATAAGCATTCAATATTTGAGTAAACAAAGAGAAAATAAAGCTATCTATTGGGTTTCACTAAAAAGTCCATTGGAAGACTTGACTATTGTTGTTAAAAGACATAGGCATTCATATTATAGAGCCACAAACCACACTAGTAAAATAAAAACATGATAACATGGTATTTGAACCAATGACAGTCTTAACTTGCTAGTGCAAAGCCAACACCTTACTAACTGTGCTAACCAGACTGTGCATACCAGGCATGCAATTTATCAGAGATTTAAGTGAATAAGCTACAGTGTCCAAGGTACTAAACATAATATATTCTATGGGGTGTCATAAGCAAGTCATTAGAATACTTTCCTACTAAATTTATAAGACATAAGCATTCAATATTTGAGTAAACAAAGAGAAAATAAAGCTATCTATTGGGTTTCACTAAAAAGTCCATTGGAAGACTTGACTATTGTTGTTAAAAGACATAGGCATTCATATTATAGAGCCACAAACCCCACTAGTAAAATAAAAACACGATAACATGGTATTTGAACCAATGACAGTCTTAATTTGATAGTGCAAACCCAACACCTTACTAACTGTGCTAACCAGACTGTGCATACCTGACATGCAATTTATCAGAGATTTAAGTGAATAAGCTACAGTGTCCAAGGTACTAAACATAATATATTCTATGGGGTGTCATAAGCAAGTCATTAGAATACTTTCCTACTAAATTTATAAGACATAAGCATTCAATATTTGAGTAAACAAAGAGAAAATAAAGCTATCTATTGGGTTTCACTAAAAAGTCCATTGGAAGACTTGACTATTGTTGTTAAAAGATATAGGCATTCATATTATAGAGCCACAAACCACACTAGTAAAATAGAAACATGATAACATGGGATTCAAACCAACGACAGTCTTAATTTGATAGTGCAAACCCAACACCTTACTAACTGTGCTAACCAGACTGTGCATACCAGACACACAATT
This sequence comes from Pseudophryne corroboree, assembly GCF_028390025.1. Classification (NCBI taxonomy): domain Eukaryota; kingdom Metazoa; phylum Chordata; class Amphibia; order Anura; family Myobatrachidae; genus Pseudophryne; species Pseudophryne corroboree. Next base: position 74,439 of record NW_026970123.1, on the reverse strand, counting down.
TATCAGAGATTTAAGTGAATAAGCTACAGTGTCCACATAACTAAACATAATATATTCAATGGGGTGTCATAAGCAAGTCATTAGAATACTTTCCTACTAAATTTATAAGACATAAGCATTCAATATTTGAGTAAACAAAGAGAAAATAAAGCTATCTATTGGGTTTCACTAAAAAGTCCATTGGAAGACTTGACTATTGTTGTTAAAAGACATAGGCATTCATATTATAGAGCCACAAACCACACTAGTAAAATAAAAACATGATAACATGGTATTTGAACCAATGACAGTCTTAATTTGCTAGTGCAAACCCAACACCTTACTAACTGTGCTAACCAGACTGTGCATACCAGGCATGCAATTTATCAGAGATTTAAGTGAATAAGCTACAGTGTCCAAGGTACTAAACATAATATATTCTATGGGGTGTCATTAGCAAGTCATTAGAATACTTTCCTACTAAATTTATAAGACATAAGCATTCAATATTTGAGTAAACAAAGAGAAAATAAAGCTATCTATTGGGTTTTACTAAAAAGTCCATTGGAAGACTTGACTATTGTTGTTAAAAGACATTGGCATTCATATTATAGAGCCACAAACCCCACTAGTAAAATAAAAACACGATAACATGGTATTTGAACCAATGACAGTCTTAATTTGATAGTGCAAACCCAACACCTTACTAACTGTGCTAACCAGACTGTGCATACCAGACATGCAATTTATCAGAGATTTAAGTGAATAAGCTACAGTGTCCAAGGTACTAAACATAATATATTCTATGGGGTGTCATAAGCAAGTCATTAGAATACTTTCCTACTAAATTTATAAGACATAAGCATTCAATATTTGAGTAAACAAAGAGAAAATAAAGCTATCTATTGGGTTTCACTAAAAAGTCCATTGGAAGACTTGACTATTGTTGTTAAAAGATATAGGCATTCATATTATAGAGCCACAAACCACACTAGTAAAATAGAAACATGATATTCGAACAAACGACAGTCTTAATTTGATAGTGCAAACCCAACACCTAACTAACTGTGCTAACCAGACCGTGCATACCAGACACACAATTTATCAGAGATTTAAGTGAATAAGCTACAGTGTCCACGGAACTAAACATAATATATTCAATGGGGTGTCATAAGCAAGTCATTAGAATACTTTCCTACTAAATTTATAAGACATAAGCATTCAATATTTGAGTAAACAAAGAGAAAATAAAGCTATCTATTTGGTTTCACTAAAAAGTCCATTGGAAGACTTGACTATTGTTGTTAAAAGACATTGACATTCATATTATAGAGCCACAAACCCCACTAGTAAAATAAAAACATGATAACATGGTATTTGAACCAATGACAGTCTTAATTTGATAGTGCAAACCCAACACCTTACTAACTGTGCTAACCAGACTGTGCATACCAGACATGCAATTTATCAGAGATTTAAGTGAATAAGCTACAGTGTCCAAGGTACTAAACATAATATATTCTATGGGGTGTCATAAGCAAGTCATTAGAATACTTTCCTACTAAATTTATAAGACATAAGCATTCAATATTTGAGTAAACAAAGAGAAAATAAAGCTATCTATTGGGTTTCACTAAAAAGTCCATTGGAAGACTTGACTATTGTTGTTAAAAGATATAGGCATTCATATTATAGAGCCACAAACCACACTAGTAAAATAGAAACATGATAACATGGGATTCCAACCAACGACAGTCTTAATTTGATAGTGCAAACCCAACACCTTACTAACTGTGCTAACCAGACTGTGCATACCAGACACACAATTTATCAGAGATTTAAGTGAATAAGCTACAGTGTCCACAGAACTAAACATAATATATTCAATGGGGTGTCATAAGCAAGTCATTAGAATACTTTCCTACTAAATTTATAAGACTTAAGCATTCAATATTTGAGTAAACAAAGAGAAAATAAAGCTATCTATTGGGTTTCACTAAAAAGTCCATTGGAAGACTTGACTATTGTTGTTAAAAGACATAGGCATTCATATTTATAGAGCCACAAACCACACTAGTAAATTAAAAACAAGGGATTCGAACCAATGACAGTCTTAATTTGATAGTGCAAACCCAACACCTTACTAACTGTGCTAACCAGACTGTGCATACCAGACATGCAATTTATCAGAGATTTAAGTGAATAAGCTACAGTGTCCACAGAATTAAACATAATATATTCAATGGGGTGTCATAAGCAAGTCATTAGAATACTTTCCTACTAAATTTATAAGACATAAGCATTCAATATTTGAGTAAACAACGAGAAAATAAAGCTATCTATTGGGTTTCACTAAAAAGTCCATTGGAAGACTTGACTATTGTTGTTAAAAGACATAGGCATTCATATTATAGAGCCACAAACCACACTAGTAAAATAAAAACATGATAACATGGTATTCGAACCAATGACAGTCTTAATTTAATAGTGCAAACCCAACACCTTACTAACTGTGCTAACCAGACTGTGCATACCAGACATGCAATTTATCAGAGATTTAAGTGAATAAGCTACAGTGTCCAAGGTACTAAACATAATATATTCTATGGGGTGTCATAAGCAAGTCATTAGAATACTTTCCTACTAAATTTATAAGACATAAGCATTCAATATTTGAGTAAACAAAGAGAAAATAAAGCTATCTATTGGATTTCACTAAAAAGTCCATTGGAAGACTTGACTACTGTTGTTAAAAGACATAGGCATTCATATTATAGAGCCACAAACCACACTAGTAAAATAAAAACATGGGACTCGAACCAATGACAGTCTTAATTTAATAGGGCAAACCCAACACCTTACTAACTGTGCTAACCAGACTGTGCATACAAGACATGCAATTTATCAGAGATTTAAGTGAATAAGCTACAGTGTCCAAGGTACTAAACATATTATATTCTATGGGGTGTCATAAGCAAGTCATTAGAATTAGTGATGAGCGCCTGAAATTTTTCGGGTTTTGTGTTTTGGTTTTGGGTTCGGTTCCGCGGCCGTGTTTTGGGTTCGACCGCGTTTTGGCAAAACCTCACCGAATTTTTTTTGTCGGATTCGGGTGTGTTTTGGATTCGGGTGTTTTTTTCAAAAAACCCTAAAAAACAGCTTAAATCATAGAATTTGGGGGTCATTTTGATCCCATATTATTATTAACCTCAAAAACCATAATTTCCACTCATTTTCAGTCTATTCTGAATACCTCACACCTCACAATATTATTTTTAGTCCTAAAATTTGCACCGAGGTCGCTGGATGACTAAGCTAAGCGACCCTAGTGGCCGACACAAACACCTGGCCCATCTAGGAGTGGCACTGCAGTGTCACGCAGGATGTCCCTTCCAAAAAACCCTCCCCAAACAGCACATGACGCAAAGAAAAAAAGAGGCGCAATGAGGTAGCTCTGTGAGTAAGATTAGCGACCCTAGTGGCCGATACAAACACCGGGCCCATTTAGGAGTGGCACTGCAGTGTCACGCAGGATGTCCCTTCCAAAAAACCCTCCCCAAACAGCACATGACGCAAAGAAAAAAAGAGGCGCAATGAGGTAGCTGTGTGAGTAAGATTAGCGACCGTAGTGGCCGACACAAACACCGGGCCCATTTAGGAGTGGCACTGCAGTGTCACGCAGGATGTCCCTTCCAAAAAACCCTCCCCAAACAGCACATGACGCAAAGAAAAAAAGAGGCGCAATGAGGTAGCTGTGTGAGTAAGATTAGCGACCCTAGTGGCCGACACAAACACCGGGCCCATCTAGGAGTGGCACTGCAGTGTCACGCAGGATGGCCCTTCCAAAAAACACTCCCCAAACAGCACATGACGCAAAGAAAATAAGAGGCGCAATGAGGTAGCTGACTGTGTGAGTAAGATAAGCGACCCTAGTGGCCGACACAAACACCGGGCCCATTTAGGAGTGGCACTGCAGTGTCACGCAGGATGGCCCTTCCAAAAAACACTCCCCAAACAGCACATGACGCAAAGAAAAAAAGAGGCGCAATGAGGTAGCTGACTGTGTGAGTAAGATAAGCGACCCTAGTGGCCGACACAAACACCGGGCCCATTTAGGAGTGGCACTGCAGTGTCACGCAGGATGTCCCTTCCAAAAAACCCTCCCCAAACAGCAAATGACGCAAAGAAAAAGAAAAGAAAAAAGAGGTGCAAGATGGAATTGTCCTTGGGCCCTCCCACCCACCCTTATGTTGTATAAACAAAACAGGACATGCACACTTTAACCAACCCATCATTTCAGTGACAGGGTCTGCCACACGACTGTGACTGATATGACGGGTTGGTTTGGACCCCCCCCAAAAAAGAAGCAATTAATCTCTCCTTGCACAAACTGGCTCTACAGAGGCAAGATGTCCACCTCATCATCATCCTCCGATATATCACCGTGTACATCCCCCTCCTCACAGATTATCAATTCGTCCCCACTGGAATCCACCATCTCAGCTCCCTGTGTACTTTGTGGAGGCAATTGCTGCTGGTCAATGTCTCCGCGGAGGAATTGATTATAATTAATTTTAATGAACATCATCTTCTCCACATTTTCTGGATGTAACCTCGTACGCCGATTGCTGACAAGGTGAGCGGCGGCACTAAACACTCTTTCGGAGTACACACTTGTGGGAGGGCAACTTAGGTAGAATAAAGCCAGTTTGTGCAAGGGCCTCCAAATTGCCTCTTTTTCCTGCCAGTATAAGTATGGACTGTGTGACGTGCCAACTTGGATGCGGTCACTCATATAATCCTCCACCATTCTTTCAATGGTGAGAGAATCATATGTAGTGACAGTAGACGACATGTCCGTAATCGTTGTCAGGTCCTTCAGTCCGGACCAGATGTCAGCATCAGCAGTCGCTCCAGACTGCCCTGCATCACCGCCAGCGGGTGGGCTCGGAATTCTGAGCCTTTTCCTCGCACCCCCAGTTGCGGGAGAATGTGAAGGAGGAGATGTTGACAGGTCGCGTTCCGCTTGACTTGACAATTTTCTCACCAGCAGGTCTTTCAACCCCAGCAGACTTGTGTCTGCCGGAAAGAGAGATCCAAGGTAGGCTTTAAATCTAGGATCGAGCATGGTGGCCAAAATGTAGTGCTCTGATTTCAACAGATTGACCACCCGTGAATCCTTGTTAAGCGAATTAAGGGCTCCATCCACAAGTCCCACATGCCTAGCGGAATCGCTCCGTGTTAGCTCCTCCTTCAATGTCTCCAGCTTCTTCTGCAAAAGCCTGATGAGGGGAATGACCTGACTCAGGCTGGCAGTGTCTGAACTGACTTCACGTGTGGCAAGTTCAAAGGGCAGCAGAACCTTGCACAACGTTGAAATCATTCTCCACTGCGCTTGAGACAGGTGCATTCCACCTCCTATATCGTGCTCAATTGTATAGGCTTGAATGGCCTTTTGCTGCTCCTCCAACCTCTGAAGCATATAGAGGGTTGAATTCCACCTCGTTACCACTTCTTGCTTCAGATGATGGCAGGGCAGGTTCAGTAGTTTTTGGTGGTGCTCCAGTCTTCTGTACGTGGTGCCTGTACGCCGAAAGTGTCCCGCAATTCTTCTGGCCACCGACAGCATCTCTTGCATCCCCTGTCATTTTTTAAATAATTCTGCACCACCAAATTCAAGGTATGTGCAAAACATGGGACGTGCTGGAATTTGCCCATATTTAATGCACACACAATATTGCTGGCGTTGTCCGATGCCACAAATCCACAAGAGAGTCCAATTGGGGTAAGCCATTCCGCGATGATCTTCCTCAGTTGCCGTAAGAGGTTTTCAGCTGTGTGCGTATTCTGGAAAGCGGTGATACAAAGCGTAGCCTGCCTAGGAAAGAGTTGGCGTTTGCGAGATGCTGCTACTGGTGCCGCCGCTGCTGTTCTTGCGGCGGGAGTCCATACATCTACCCAGTGGGCTGTCACAGTCATATAGTCCTGACCCTGCCCTGCTCCACTTGTCCACATGTCCGTGGTTAAGTGGACATTGGGTACAGCTGCATTTTTTAGGACACTGGTGACTCTTTTTCTGAGGTCTGTGTACATTTTCGGTATCGCCTGCCTAGAGAAATGGAACCTAGATGGTATTTGGTACCGGGGACACAGTACCTCCAACAAGTCTCTAGTTGGCTCTGCAGTAATGATGGATACCGGAACCACGTTTCTCACCACCCAGGATGCCAAGGCCTCAGTTATCCGCTTTGCAGTAGGATGACTGCTGTGATATTTCATCTTCCTCGCAAAGGACTGTTGGACAGTCAATTGCTTGGTGGAAGTAGTAAAAGTGGTCTTACGACTTCCCCTCTGGGATGACCATCGACTCCCAGCAGCAACAACAGCAGCGCCAGCAGCAGTAGGCGTTACACGCAAGGATGCATCGGAGGAATCCCAGGCAGGAGAGGAATCGTCAGAATTGCCAGTGACATGGCCTGCAGGACTATTGGCATTCCTGGGGAAGGAGGAAATTGACACTGAGGGAGTTGGTGGGGTGGTTTGCGTTAGCTTGGTTACAAGAGGAAGGGATTTACTGGTCAGTGGACTGCTTCCGCTGTCACCCAAAGTTTTTGAACTTGTCACTGACTTATTATGAATGCGCTGCAGGTGACGTATAAGGGAGGATGTTCCGAGGTGGTTAACGTCCTTACCCCTACTTATTACAGCTTGACAAAGGGAACACACGGCTTGACACCTGTTGTCCGCATTTCTGTTGAAATACCTCCACACCGAAGAGCTGATTTTTTTGGTATTTTCACCAGGCATGTCAACGGCCATATTCCTCCCACGGACAACAGGTGTCTCCCCGGGTGCCTGACTTAAACAAACCACCTCACCATCAGAATCCTCCTGGTCAATTTCCTCCCCAGCGCCAGCAACACCCATATCCTCCTCATCCTGGTGTACTTCAACACTGACATCTTCAATCTGACTATCAGGAACTGGACTGCGGGTGCTCCTTCCAGCACTTGCAGGGGGCGTGCAAATGGTGGAAGGCGCATGCTCTTCACGTCCAGTGTTGGGAAGGTCAGGCATCGCAACCGACACAATTGGACTCTCCTTGTGGATTTGGGATTTCGAAGAACGCACAGTTCTTTGCGGTGCTACTGCTTTTGCCAGCTTGAGTCTTTTCATTTTTCTAGCGAGAGGCTGAGTGCCTCCATCCTCATGTGAAGCTGAACCACTAGCCATGAACATAGGCCAGGGCCTCAGCCGTTCCTTGCCACTCCGTGTGGTAAATGGCATATTGGCAAGTTTACGCTTCTCCTCCGACAATTTTATTTTAGGTTTTGGAGTCCTTTTTTTACTGATATTTGGTGTTTTGGATTTGACATGCTCTGTACTATGACATTGGGCATCGGCCTTGGCAGACGACGTTGCTGGCATTTCATCGTCTCGGCCATGACTAGTGGCAGCAGCTTCAGCACGAGGTGGAAGTGGATCTTGATCTTTCCCTAATTTTGGAACCTCAACATTTTTGTTCTCCATATTTTAATAGGCACAACTAAAAGGCACCTCAGGTAAACAATGGAGATGGATGGATACTAGTATACAATTATGGACGGACTGCCGAGTGCCGAAACAGAGGTAGCTACAGCCGTGAACTACCGTACTGTACTGTGTCTGCTGCTAATATAGACTGGTTGATAAAGAGATGTAGTAGTATGTATGTATAAAGAAGAAAGAAAAAAAAAACCTCGGGTAGGTGGTATACAATTATGGACGGACTGCCAAGTGCCAACACAGAGGTAGCTACAGCCGTGAACTACCGTACTGTACTGTGTCTGCTGCTAATATAGACTGGTTGATAAAGAGATGTAGTAGTATGTATGTATAAAGAAGAAAGAAAAAAAAACTTCGGGTAGGTGGTATACAATTATGGACGGACTGCCGAGTGCCGACACAGAGGTAGCTACAGCCGTGAACTACCGTACTGTACTGTGTCTGCTGCTAATATAGACTGGTTGATAAAGAGATGTAGTAGTATGTATGTATAAAGAAGAAAGAAAAAAAAACCACGGGTAGGTGGTATACAATTATGGACGGACTGCCGAGTGCCGACACAGAGGTAGCTACAGCCGTGGACTACCGTACTGTACTGTGTCTGCTGCTAATATAGACTGGTTGATAAAGAGATGTAGTAGTATGTATGTATAAAGAAGAAAGAAAAAAAAACCTCGGGTAGGTGGTATACAATTATGGACGGACTGCCGAGTGCCGACACAGAGGTAGCTACAGCCGTGGACTACCGTACTGTACTGTGTCTGCTGCTAATATAGACTGGTTGATAAAGAGATGTAGTAGTATGTATGTATAAAGAAGAAAGAAAAAAAAACCACGGGTAGGTGGTATACAATTATGGACGGACTGCCGAGTGCCGACACAGAGGTAGCTACAGCCGTGGACTACTGTACTGTACTGTGTCTGCTGCTAATATAGACTGGTTGATAAAGAGATGTAGTAGTATGTATGTATAAAGAAGAAAGAAAAAAAATCCTCGGGTAGGTGGTATACAATTATGGACGGACTGCCGAGTGCCGACACAGAGGTAGCTACAGCCGTGGACTACCGTACTGTACTGTGTCTGCTGCTAATATAGACTGGTTGATAAAGAGATGTAGTAGTATGTATGTATAAAGAAGAAAGAAAAAAAAACCACGGGTAGGTGGTATACAATTATGGACGGACTGCCGAGTGCCGACACAGAGGTAGCTACAGCCGTGGACTACCGTACTGTACTGTGTCTGCTGCTAATATAGACTGGTTGATAAAGAGATGTAGTAGTATGTATGTATAAAGAAGAAAGAAAAAAAAACCTCGGGTAGGTGGTATACAATTATGGACGGACTGCCGAGTGCCGACACAGAGGTAGCTACAGCCGTGAACTACCGTACTGTACTGTGTCTGCTGCTAATATAGACTGGTTGATAAAGAGATGTAGTAGTATGTATGTATAAAGAAGAAAGAAAAAAAAACCTCGGGTAGGTGGTATACAATTATGGACGGACTGCCGAGTGCCGACACAGAGGTACCTACAGCCGTGAACTACCGTACTGTACTGTGTCTGCTGCTAATATAGACTGGTTGATAAAGAGATGTAGTAGTATGTATGTATAAAGAAGAAAGAAAAAAAAAACCACGGGTAGGTGGTATACAATTATGGACGGACTGCCGAGTGCCGACACAGAGGTAGCTACAGCCGTGGACTACCGTACTGTACTGTGTCTGCTGCTAATATAGACTGGTTGATAAAGAGATGTAGTAGTATGTATGTGTAAAGAAGAAAGAAAAAAAAACCTTGGGTAGGTGGTATACAATTATGGACGGACTGCCGAGTGCCGACACAGAGGTAGCTACAGCCGTGGACTACCGTACTGTACTGTGTCTGCTGCTAATATAGACTGGTTGATAAAGAGATGTAGTAGTATGTATGTATAAAGAAGAAAGAAAAAAAAACCACGGGTAGGTGGTATACAATTATGGACGGACTGCCGAGTGCCGACACAGAGGTAGCTACAGCCGTGGACTACCGTACTGTACTGTGTCTGCTGCTAATATAGACTGGTTGATAAAGAGATGTAGTAGTATGTATGTATAAAGAAGAAAGAAAAAAAAAACCTCGGGTAGGTGGTATACAATTATGGACGGACTGCCGAGTGCCGACACAGAGGTAGCTACAGCCGTGAACTACCGTACTGTACTGTGTCTGCTGCTAATATAGACTGGTTGATAAAGAGATGTAGTAGTATGTATGTATAAAGAAGAAAGAAAAAAAAACCTCGGGTAGGTGGTATACAATTATGGACGGACTGCCGAGTGCCGACACAGAGGTAGCTACAGCCGTGAACTACCGTACTGTACTGTGTCTGCTGCTAATATAGACTGGTTGATAAAGAGATGTAGTAGTATGTATGTATAAAGAAGAAAGAAAAAAAAACCTCGGGTAGGTGGTATACAATTATGGACGGACTGCCGAGTGCCGACACAGAGGTAGCTACAGCCGTGGACTACCATACTGTACTGTGTCTGCTGCTAATATAGACTGGTTGATAAAGAGATGTAGTAGTATGTATGTATAAAGAAGAAAGAAAAAAAAACCACGGGTAGGTGGTATACAATTATGGATGGACTGCCGAGTGCCGACACAGAGGTAGCTACAGCCGTGAACTACCGTACTGTGTCTGCTGCGACTGGATGATAAATAATGATATAAAAAATATATATATATCACTACTGCAGCCGGACAGGTATATATTATATAATGACGGACCTGCTGGACACTGTCTGTCAGCAGAATGAGTTTTTTATAGAATAAAAAAAAAAACACCACACAAGTGAAGTCACACGACGAGTGTTTAACTTTTTCAGGCAATCACAATATAGTATACTACTAACTATACTGGTGGTCAGTGTGGTCAGGTCACTGGTCAGTCACACTGGCAGTGGCACTCCTGCAGCAAAAGTGTGCACTGTTTAATTTTAATATAATATGTACTCCTGGCTCCTGCTATAACCTATAACTGGCACTGCAGTGCTCCCCAGTCTCCCCCACAATTATAAGCTGTGTGAGCTGAGCACAGTCAGATATATATACATAGATGATGCAGCACACTGGGCTGAGCAGTGCACACAGATATGGTATGTGACTGAGTCACTGTGTGTATCGTTTTTTTCAGGCAGAGAACGGATATATTAAATAAAACTGCACTGTCTGGTGGTCACTGTGGTCAGTCACTAGTAAACTCTGCACTCTCTACACTTCTACAGTACTCCTAAGCTCCAGTAAATCAGGTCAATCTCTCTCTCTCTCTCTCTCTTCTAATCTAAATGGAGAGGACGCCAGCCACGTCCTCTCCCTATCAATCTCAATGCACGTGTGAAAATGGCGGCGACGCGCGGCTCCTTATATAGAATCCGAGTCTCGCGAGAATCCGACAGCGTCATGATGACGTTCGGGGCGCGCTCGGGTTAACCGAGCAAGGCAGGAGGATCCGAGTCTGCTCGGACCCGTGAAAAAAACCATGAAGTTCGGGCGGGTTCGGATTCAGAGAAACCGAACCCGCTCATCTCTAATTAGAATACTTTCCTACTAAATTTATAAGACATAAGCATTCAATATTTGAGTAAACAAAGAGAAAATAAAGCTATCTATTGGGTTTCACTAAAAAGTCCATTGGAAGACTTGACTATTGTTGATAAAAGACATAGGCATTCATATTATAGAGCCACAAACCCCACTAGTAAAATAAAAACATGATAACATGGTATTTGAACCAATGACAGTCTTAATTTGATAGTGCAAACCCAACACCTTACTAACTGTGCTAACCAGACCGTGCATACCAGACACACAATTTATCAGAGATTTAAGTGAATAAGCTACAGTGTCCACGGAACTAAACATAATATATTCAATGGGGTGTCATAAGCAAGTCATTAGAATACTTTCCTACTAAATTTATAAGACATAAGCATTCAATATTTGAGTAAACAAAGAGAAAATAAAGCTATCTATTGGGTTTCACTAAAAAGTCCATTGGAAAACTTGACTATTGTTGTTAAAAGATATATGCATTCATATTATAGAGCCACAAACCACAATAGTAAAATAGAAACATGATAACATGGGATTCGAACCAACGACAGTCTTAATTTGATAGTGCAAACCCAACACCTTACTAACTGTGCTAACCAGACTGTGCATACCAGACACACAATTTATCAGAGATTTAAGTGAATAAGCTACAGTGTCCACAGAACTAAACATAATATATTCAATGGGGTGTCATAAGCAAGTCATTAGAATACTTTCCTACTAAATTTATAAGACATAAGCATTCAATATTTGAGTAAACAAAGAGAAAATAAAGCTATCTATTGGGTTTCACTAAAAAGTCCATTGGAAGACTTGACTATTGTTGTTAAAAGACATAGGCATTCATATTATAGAGCCACAAACCACACTAGTAAAATAAAAACATGATAACATGGTATTCGAACCAATGACAGTCTTAATTTAATAGTGCAAACCCAACACCTTACTAACTGTGCTAACCAGACTGTGCATACCAGACACACAATTTATCAGAGATTTAAGTGAATAAGCTACAGTGTCCAAGGTACTAAACATAATATATTCTATGGGGTGTCATAAGCAAGTCATTAGAATACTTTCCTACTAAATTTATAAGACATAAGCATTCAATATTTGAGTAAACAAAGAGAAAATAAAGCTATCTATTGGATTTCACTAAAAAGTCCATTGGAAGACTTGACTACTGTTGTTAAAAGACATAGGCATTCATATTATAGAGCCACAAACCACACTAGTAAAATAAAAACATGGGACTCGAACCAATTACAGTCTTAATTTGATAGGGCAAACCCAACACCTTACTAACTGTGCTAACCAGACTGTGCATACCAGACATGCAATTTATCAGAGATTTAAGTGAATAAGCTACAGTGTCCAAGGTACTAAACATAATATATTCTATGGGGTGTCATAAGCAAGTCATTAGAATACTTTCCTACTAAATTTATAAGACATAAGCATTCAATATTTGAGTAAACAACGAGAAAATAAAGCTATCTATTGGGTTTCACTAAAAAGTCCATTGGAAGACTTGACTATTGTTGTTAAAAGACATAGGCATTCATATTATAGAGCCACAAACCACACTAGTAAAATAAAAACATGATATTCGAACCAATGACAGTCTTAATTTAATAGTGCAAACCCAACACCTTACTAACTGTGCTAACCAGACTGTGCATACCAGACATGCAATTTATCAGAGATTTAAGTGAATAAGCTACAGTGTCCAAGGTACTAAACATAATATATTCTATGGGGTGTCATAAGCAAGTCATTAGAATACTTTCCTACTAAATTTATAAGACATAAGCATTCAATATTTGAGTAAACAAAGAGAAAATAAAGCTATCTATTGGGTTTCACTAAAAAGTCCATTGGAAGACTTGACTATTGTTGATAAAAGACATAGGCATTCATATTATAGAGCCACAAACCCCACTAGTAAAATAAAAACATGATAACATGGTATTTGAACCAATGACAGTCTTAATTTGATAGTGCAAACCCAACACCTTACTAACTGTGCTAACCAGACCGTGCATACCAGACACACAATTTATCAGAGATTTAAGTGAATAAGCTACAGTGTCCACGGAACTAAACATAATATATTCAATGGGGTGTCATAAGCAAGTCATTAGAATACTTTCCTACTAAATTTATAAGACATAAGCATTCAATATTTGAGTAAACAAAGAGAAAATAAAGCTATCTATTGGGTTTCACTAAAAAGTCCATTGGAAAACTTGACTATTGTTGTTAAAAGATATATGCATTCATATTATAGAGCCACAAACCACAATAGTAAAATAGAAACATGATAACATGGGATTCGAACCAACGACAGTCTTAATTTGATAGTGCAAACCCAACACCTTACTAACTGTGCTAACCAGACTGTGCATACCAGACACACAATTTATCAGAGATTTAAGTGAATAAGCTACAGTGTCCACAGAACTAAACATAATATATTCAATGGGGTGTCATAAGCAAGTCATTAGAATACTTTCCTACTAAATTTATAAGACATAAGCATTCAATATTTGAGTAAACAAAGAGAAAATAAAGCTATCTATTGGGTTTCACTAAAAAGTCCATTGGAAGACTTGACTATTGTTGTTAAAAGACATAGGCATTCATATTATAGAGCCACAAACCACACTAGTAAAATAAAAACATGATAACATGGTATTCGAACCAATGACAGTCTTAATTTAATAGTGCAAACCCAACACCTTACTAACTGTGCTAACCAGACTGTGCATACCAGACACACAATTTATCAGAGATTTAAGTGAATAAGCTACAGTGTCCAAGGTACTAAACATAATATATTCTATGGGGTGTCATAAGCAAGTCATTAGAATACTTTCCTACTAAATTTATAAGACATAAGCATTCAATATTTGAGTAAACAAAGAGAAAATAAAGCTATCTATTGGATTTCACTAAAAAGTCCATTGGAAGACTTGACTACTGTTGTTAAAAGACATAGGCATTCATATTATAGAGCCACAAACCACACTAGTAAAATAAAAACATGGGACTCGAACCAATTACAGTCTTAATTTGATAGGGCAAACCCAACACCTTACTAACTGTGCTAACCAGACTGTGCATACCAGACATGCAATTTATCAGAGATTTAAGTGAATAAGCTACAGTGTCCAAGGTACTAAACATAATATATTCTATGGGGTGTCATAAGCAAGTCATTAGAATACTTTCCTACTAAATTTATAAGACATAAGCATTCAATATTTGAGTAAACAACGAGAAAATAAAGCTATCTATTGGGTTTCACTAAAAAGTCCATTGGAAGACTTGACTATTGTTGTTAAAAGACATAGGCATTCATATTATAGAGCCACAAACCACACTAGTAAAATAAAAACATGATATTCGAACCAATGACAGTCTTAATTTAATAGTGCAAACCCAACACCTTACTAACTGTGCTAACCAGACTGTGCATACCAGACATGCAATTTATCAGAGATTTAAGTGAATAAGCTACAGTGTCCAAGGTACTAAACATAATATATTCTATGGGGTGTCATAAGCAAGTCATTAGAATACTTTCCTACTAAATTTATAAGACATAAGCATTCAATATTTGAGTAAACAAAGAGAAAATAAAGCTATCTATTGGATTTCACTAAAAAGTCCATTGGAAGACTTGACTACTGTTGTTAAAAGACATAGGCATTCATATTATAGAGCCACAAACCACACTAGTAAAATAAAAACATGGGACTCGAACCAATTACAGTCTTAATTTGATAGGGCAAACCCAACACCTTACTAACTGTGCTAACCAGACTGTGCATACCAGACATGCAATTTATCAGAGATTTAAGTGAATAAGCTACAGTGTCCAAGGTACTAAACATAATATATTCTATGGGGTGTCATAAGCAAGTCATTAGAATACTTTCCTACTAAATTTATAAGACATAAGCATTCAATATTTGAGTAAACAAAGAGAAAATAAAGCTATCTATTGGGTTTCACTAAAAAGTCCATTGGAAGACTTGACTATTGTTGTTAAAAGACATAGGCATTCCTATTATAGAGCCACAAACCACACTAGTAAAATAAAAACATGATAACATGGTATTTGAACCAATGACAGTCTTAATTTGATAGTGCAAACCCAACACCTTACTAACTGTGCTAACCAGACTGTGCATACCAGACATGCAATTTATCAGAGATTTAAGTGAATAAGCTACAGTGTCCAAGGTACTAAACATAATATATTCTATGGGGTGTCATAAGCAAGTCATTAGAATACTTTCCTACTAAATTTATAAGACATAAGCATTCAATATTTGAGTAAACAAAGAGAAAATAAAGCTATCTATTGGGTTTCACTAAAAAGTCCATTGGAAGACTTGACTATTGTTGTTAAAAGATATAGGCATTCATATTATAGAGCCACAAACCACACTAGTAAAATAGAAACATGATATTCGAACAAACGACAGTCTTAATTTGATAGTGCAAACCCAACACCTTACTAACTGTGCTAACCAGACCGTTCATACCAGACACACAATTTATCAGAGATTTAAGTGAATAAGCTACAGTGTCCACGGAACTAAACATAATATATTCAATAGGGTGTCATAAGCAAGTCATTAGAATACTTTCCTACTAAATTTATAAGACATAAGCATTCAATATTTGAGTAAACAAAGAGAAAATAAAGCTATCTATTGGGTTTCACTAAAAAGTCCATTGGAAGACTTGACTATTGTTGTTAAAAGATATAGGCATTCATATTATAGAGCCACAAACCACACTAGTAAAATAGAAACATGATAACATGGGATTCGAACCAATGACAGTCTTAATTTGATAGTGCAAACCCAACACCTTACTAACTGTGCTAACCAGACTGTGCATACCAGACACACAATTTATCAGAGATTTAAGTGAATAAGCTACAGTGTCCACAGAACTAAACATAATATATTCAATGGGGTGTCATAAGCAAGTCATTAGAATACTTTCCTACTAAATTTATAAGACTTAAGCATTCAATATTTGAGTAAACAAAGAGAAAATAAAGCTATCTATTGGGTTTCACTAAAAAGTCCATTGGAAACTTGACTACTGTTGTTAAAAGACATAGGCATTCATATTATAGAGCCACAAACCACACTAGTAAAATAAAAACATGGGACTCGAACCAATGACAGTCTTAATTTGATAGGGCAAACCCAACACCTTACTAACTGTGCTAACCAGACTGTGCATACCAGACATGCAATTTATCAGAGATTTAAGTGAATAAGCTACAGTGTCCAAGGTACTAAACATAATATATTCTATGGGGTGTCATAAGCAAGTCATTAGAATACTTTCCTACTAAATTTATAAGACATAAGCATTCAATATTTGAGTAAACAAAGAGAAAATAAAGCTATCTATTGGGTTTCACTAAAAAGTCCATTGGAAGACTTGACTATTGTTGTTAAAAGACATAGGCATTCATATTATAGAGCCACAAACCCCACTAGTAAAATAAAAACATGATAACATGGTATTTGAACCAATGACAGTCTTAATTTAATAGTGCAAACCCAACACCTTACTAACTGTGCTAACCAGACTGTGCATACAAGACATGCAATTTATCAGAGATTTAAGTGAATAAGCTACAGTGTCCAAGGTACTAAACATAATATATTCTATGGGGTGTCATAAGCAAGTCATTAGAATACTTTCCTACTAAATTTATAAGACATAAGCATTCAATATTTGAGTAAACAAAGAGAAAATAAAGCTATCTATTGGGTTTCACTAAAAAGTCCATTGGAAGACTTGACTATTGTTGTTAAAAGACATAGGCATTCATATTATAGAGCCACAAACCCCACTAGTAAAATAAAAACATGATAACATGGTATTTGAACCAATGACAGTCTTAATTTGATAGTGCAAACCCAACACCTTACTAACTGTGCTAACCAGACTGTGCATACCAGACATGCAATTTATCAGAGATTTAAGTGAATAAGCTACAGTGTCCACAGAATTAAACATAATATATTCAATGGGGTGTCATAAGCAAGTCATTAGAATACTTTCCTACTAAATTTATAAGACATAAGCATTCAATATTTGAGTAAACAACGAGAAAATAAAGCTATCTATTGGGTTTCACTAAAAAGTCCATTGGAAGACTTGACTATTGTTGTTAAAAGACATAGGCATTCATATTATAGAGCCACAAACCACACTAGTAAAATAAAAACATGGGACTCGAACCAATGACAGTCTTAATTTGATAGGGCAAACCCAACACCTTACTAACTGTGCTAACCAGACTGTGCATACCAGACATGCAATTTATCAGAGATTTAAGTGAATAAGCTACAGTGTCCAAGGTACTAAACATAATATATTCTATGGGGTGTCATAAGCAAGTCATTAGAATACTTTCCTACTAAATTTATAAGACATAAGCATTCAATATTTGAGTAAACAAAGAGAAAATAAAGCTATCTATTGGATTTCACTAAAAAGTCCATTGGAAGACTTGACTACTGTTGTTAAAAGACATAGGCATTCATATTATAGAGCCACAAACCACACTAGTAAAATAAAAACATGGGACTTGAACCAATGACAGTCTTAATTTGATAGGGCAAACCCAACACCTTACTAACTGTGCTAACCAGACTGTGCATACCAGACATGCAATTTATCAGAGATTTAAGTGAATAAGCTACAGTGTCCAAGGTACTAAACATAATATATTCTATGGGGTGTCATAAGCAAGTCATTAGAATACTTTCCTACTAAATTTATAAGACATAAGCATTCAATATTTGAGTAAACAAAGAGAAAATAAAGCTATCTATTGGGTTTCACTAAAAAGTCCATTGGAAGACTTGACTATTGTTGTTAAAAGACATAGGCATTCCTATTATAGAGCCACAAACCACACTAGTAAAATAAAAACATGATAACATGGTATTTGAACCAATGACAGTCTTAATTTGATAGTGCAAACCCAACACCTTACTAACTGTGGTAACCAGACTGTGCATACCAGACATGCAATTTATCAGAGATTTAAGTGAATAAGCTACAGTGTCCAAGGTACTAAACAAAATATATTCTATGGGGTGTCATAAGCAAGTCATTAGAATACTTTCCTACTAAATTTATAAGACATAAGCATTCAATATTTGAGTAAAAAAAGAGAAAATAAAGCTATCTATTGGGTTTCACTAAAAAGTCCATTGGAAGACTTGACTATTGTTGTTAAAAGACATAGGCATTCATATTATAGAGCCACAAACCCCACTAGTAAAAGAAAACATGATAACATGGTATTTGAACCAATGACAGTCTTAATTTGATAGTGCAAACCCAACACCTTACTAACTGTGCTAACCAGACTGTGCATACCAGACATGCAATTTATCAGAGATTTAAGTGAATAAGCTACAGTGTCCAAGGTACTAAACATAATATATTCTATGGGGTGTCATAAGCAAGTCATTAGAATACATTCCTACTAAATTTATAAGACATAAGCATTCAATATTTGAGTAAACAAAGAGAAAATAAAGCTGTCTATTGGGTTTCACTAAAAAGTCCATTGGAAGACTTGACTATTGTTGTTAAAAAAAATAGGCATTCATATTATAGAGCCACAAACCCCACTAGTAAAATAAAAACATGATAACATGGTATTTGAACCAATGACAGTCTTAATTTGATAGTGCAAACCCAACACCTTACTAACTGTGCTAACCAGACTGTGCATACCAGACATGCAATTTATCAGAGATTTAAGTGAATAAGCTACAGTGTCCAAGGTACTAAACAAAATATATTCTATGGGGTGTCATAAGCAAGTCATTAGAATACTTTCCTACTAAATTTATAAGACATAAGCATTCAATATTTGAGTAAACAAAGAGAAAATAAAGCTATCTATTGGGTTTCACTAAAAAGTCCATTGGAAGACTTGACTATTGTTGTTAAAAGATATAGGCATTTATATTATAGAGCCACAAACCACACTAGTAAAATAAAAACATGATAACATTGGATTCGAACCAACGACAGTGTTAATTTGATAGTGCAAACCCAACACCTTACTAACTGTGCTAACCAGACTGTGCATACCAGACACACAATTTATCAGAGATTTAAGTGAATAAGCTACAGTGTCCACAGAACTAAACATAATATATTCAATGGGGTGTCATAAGCAAGTCATTAGAATACTTTCCTACTAAATTTATAAGACTTAAGCATTCAATATTTGAGTAAACAAAGAGAAAATAAAGCTATCTATTGGGTTTCACTAAAAAGTCCATTGGAAGACTTGACTATTGTTGTTAAAAGACATAGGCATTCATATTATAGAGCCACAAACCACACTAGTAAAATAAAAACATGATAACATGGTATTCGAACCAATGACAGTCTTAATTTAATAGTGCAAACCCAACACCTTACTAACTGTGCTAACCAGACTGTGCATACAAGACATGCAATTTATCAGAGATTTAAGTGAATAAGCTACAGTGTCCAAGGTACTAAACATATTATATTCTATGGGGTGTCATAAGCAAGTCATTAGAATACTTTCCTACTAAATTTATAAGACATAAGCATTCAATATTTGAGTAAACAAAGAGAAAATAAAGCTATCTATTGGGTTTCACTAAAAAGTCCATTGGAAGACTTGACTATTGTTGTTAAAAGACATAGGCATTCATATTATAGAGCCACAAACCACACTAGTAAATTAAAAACAAGGGATTCGAACCAATGACAGTCTTAATTTGATAGTGCAAACCCAACACCTTACTAACTGTGCTAACCAGACTGTGCATACCAGACATGCAATTTATCAGAGATTTAAGTGAATAAGCTACAGTGTCCACAGAATTAAACATAATATATTCAATGGGGTGTCATAAGCAAGTAATTAGAATACTTTCCTACTAAATTTATAAGACATAAGCATTCAATATTTGAGTAAACAACGAGAAAATAAAGCTATCTATTGGGTTTCACTAAAAAGTCCATTGGAAGACTTGACTATTGTTGTTAAAAGACATAGGCATTCATATTATAGAGCCACAAACCACACTAGTAAAATAAAAACATGGGACTCGAACCAATGAAAGTCTTAATTTGATAGGGCAAACCCAACACCTTACTAACTGTGCTAACCAGACTGTGCATACCAGACATGCAATTTATCAGAGATTTAAGTGAATAAGCTACAGTGTCCAAGGTACTAAACATAATATATTCTATGGGGTGTCATAAGCAAGTCATTAGAATACTTTCCTACTAAATTTATAAGACATAAGCATTCAATATTTGAGTAAACAAAGAGAAAATAAAGCTATCTATTGAGTTTCATAAAAAAAGTCCATTGGAAGACTTGACTATTGTTGTTAAAAGACATAGGCATTCCTATTATAGAGCCACAAACCACACTAGTAAAATAAAAACATGATAACATGGTATTTGAACCAATGACAGTCTTAATTTGATAGTGCAAACCCAACACCTTACTAACTGTGCTAACCAGACTGTGCATACCAGACATGCAATTTATCAGAGATTTAAGTGAATAAGCTACAGTGTCCAAGGTACTAAACAAAATATATTCTATGGGGTGTCATAAGCAAGTCATTAGAATACTTTCCTACTAAATTTATAAGACATAAGCATTCAATATTTGAGTAAACAAAGAGAAAATAAAGCTATCTATTGGGTTTCACTAAAAAGTCCATTGGAAGACTTGACTATTGTTGTTAAAAGACATAGGCATTCATATTATAGAGCCACAAACCACACTAGTAAAATAAAAACATGATAACATGGTATTCGAACCAATGACAGTCTTAATTTAATAGTGCAAACCCAACACCTTACTAACTGTGCTAACCAGACTGTGCATACAAGACATGCAATTTATCAGAGATTTAAGTGAATAAGCTACAGTGTCCAAGGTACTAAACATATTATATTCTATGGGGTGTCATAAGCAAGTCATTAGAATACTTTCCTACTAAATTTATAAGACATAAGCATTCAATATTTGAGTAAACAAAGAGAAAATAAAGCTATCTATTGGGTTTCACTAAAAAGTCCATTGGAAGACTTGACTATTGTTGTTAAAAGACATAGGCATTCATATTATAGAGCCACAAACCACACTAGTAAATTAAAAACAAGGGATTCGAACCAATGACAGTCTTAATTTGATAGTGCAAACCCAACACCTTACTAACTGTGCTAACCAGACTGTGCATACCAGACATGCAATTTATCAGAGATTTAAGTAAATAAGCTACAGTGTCCACAGAATTAAACATAATATATTCAATGGGGTGTCATAAGCAAGTCATTAGAATACTTTCCTACTAAATTTATAAGACATAAGCATTCAATATTTGAGTAAACAACGAGAAAATAAAGCTATCTATTGGGTTTCACTAAAAAGTCCATTGGAAGACTTGACTATTGTTGTTAAAAGACATAGGCATTCATATTATAGAGCCACAAACCACACTAGTAAAATAAAAACATGATAACATGGTATTTGAACCAATGACAGTCTTAATTTAATAGTGCAAACCCAACACCTTACTAACTGTGCTAACCAGACTGTGCATACCAGACATGCAATTTATCAGAGATTTAAGTGAATAAGCTACAGTGTCCAAGGTACTAAACAAAATATATTCTATGGGGTGTCATAAGCAAGTCATTAGAATACTTTCCTACTAAATTTATAAGACATAAGCATTCAATATTTGAGTAAACAACGAGAAAATAAAGCTATCTATTGGGTTTCACTAAAAAGTCCATTGGAAGACTTGACTATTGTTGTTAAAAGACATAGGCATTCATATTATAGAGCCACAAACCACACTAGTAAAATAAAAACAGGGGACTCGAACCAATGACAGTCTTAATTTGATAGGGCAAACCCAACACCTTACTAACTGTGCTAACCAGACTGTGCATACCAGACATGCAATTTATCAGAGATTTAAGTGAATAAGCTACAGTGTCCAAGGTACTAAACATAATATATTCTATGGGGTGTCATAAGCAAGTCATTAGAATACTTTCCTACTAAATTTATAAGACATAAGCATTCAATATTTGAGTAAACAAAGAGAAAATAAAGCTATCTATTGGGTTTCACTAAAAAGTCCATTGGAAGACTTGACTATTGTTGTTAAAAGATATAGGCATTTATATTATAGAGCCACAAACCACACTAGTAAAATAAAAACATGATAACATTGGATTCGAACCAATGACAGTCTTAATTTGATAGTGCAAACCCAACACCTTACTAACTGTGCTAACCAGACTGTGCATACCAAACACACAATTTATCAGAGATTTAAGTGAATAAGCTACAGTGTCCACAGAACTAAACATAATATATTCAATGGGGTGTCATAAGCAAGTCATTAGAATACTTTCCTACTAAATTTATAAGACTTAAGCATTCAATATTTGAGTAAACAAAGAGAAAATAAAGCTATCTATTGGGTTTCACTAAAAAGTCCATTGGAAGACTTGACTATTGTTGTTAAAAGACATAGGCATTCATATTATAGAGCCACAAACCACACTAGTAAAATAAAAACATGATAACATGGTATTCGAACCAATGACAGTCTTAATTTAATAGTGCAAACCCAACACCTTACTAACTGTGCTAACCAGACTGTGCATACAAGACATGCAATTTATCAGAGATTTAAGTGAATAAGCTACAGTGTCCAAGGTACTAAACATATTATATTCTATGGGGTGTCATAAGCAAGTCATTAGAATACTTTCCTACTAAATTTATAAGACATAAGCATTCAATATTTGAGTAAACAAAGAGAAAATAAAGCTATCTATTGGGTTTCACTAAAAAGTCCATTGGAAGACTTGACTATTGTTGTTAAAAGACATAGGCATTCATATTATAGAGCCACAAACCACACTAGTAAATTAAAAACAAGGGATTCGAACCAATGACAGTCTTAATTTGATAGTGCAAACCCAACACCTTACTAACTGTGCTAACCAGACTGTGCATACCAGACATGCAATTTATCAGAGATTTAAGTGAATAAGCTACAGTGTCCACAGAATTAAACATAATATATTCAATGGGGTGTCATAAGCAAGTCATTAGAATACTTTCCTACTAAATTTATAAGACATAAGCATTCAATATTTGAGTAAACAACGAGAAAATAAAGCTATCTATTGGGTTTCACTAAAAAGTCCATTGGAAGACTTGACTATTGTTGTTAAAAGACATAGGCATTCATATTATAGAGCCACAAACCACACTAGTAAAATAAAAACATGGGACTCGAACCAATGACAGTCTTAATTTGATAGGGCAAACCCAACACCTTACTAACTGTGCTAACCAGACTGTGCATACCAGACATGCAATTTATCAGAGATTTAAGTGAATAAGCTACAGTGTCCAAGGTACTAAACATAATATATTCTATGGGGTGTCATAAGCAAGTCATTAGAATACTTTCCTACTAAATTTATAAGACATAAGCATTCAATATTTGAGTAAACAAAGAGAAAATAAAGCTATCTATTGGATTTCACTAAAAAGTCCATTGGAAGACTTGACTACTGTTGTTAAAAGACATAGGCATTCATATTATAGAGCCACAAACCACACTAGTAAAATAAAAACATGGGACTTGAACCAATGACAGTCTTAATTTGATAGGGCAAACCCAACACCTTACTAACTGTGCTAACCAGACTGTGCATACCAGACATGCAATTTATCAGAGATTTAAGTGAATAAGCTACAGTGTCCAAGGTACTAAACATAATATATTCTAAGGGGTGTCATAAGCAAGTCATTAGAATACTTTCCTACTAAATTTATAAGACATAAGCATTCAATATTTGAGTAAACAAAGAGAAAATAAAGCTATCTATTGGGTTTCACTAAAAAGTCCATTGGAAGACTTGACTATTGTTGTTAAAAGACATAGGCATTCCTATTATAGAGCCACAAACCACACTAGTAAAATAAAAACATGATAACATGGTATTTGAACCAATGACAGTCTTAATTTGATAGTGCAAACCCAACACCTTACTAACTGTGGTAACCAGACTGTGCATACCAGACATGCAATTTATCAGAGATTTAAGTGAATAAGCTACAGTGTCCAAGGTACTAAACAAAATATATTCTATGGGGTGTCATAAGCAAGTCATTAGAATACTTTCCTACTAAATTTATAAGACATAAGCATTCAATATTTGAGTAAAAAAAGAGAAAATAAAGCTATCTATTGGGTTTCACTAAAAAGTCCATTGGAAGACTTGACTATTGTTGTTAAAAGACATAGGCATTCATATTATAGAGCCACAAACCCCACTAGTAAAAGAAAACATGATAACATGGTATTTGAACCAATGACAGTCTTAATTTGATAGTGCAAACCCAACACCTTACTAACTGTGCTAACCAGACTGTGCATACCAGACATGCAATTTATCAGAGATTTAAGTGAATAAGCTACAGTGTCCAAGGTACTAAACATAATATATTCTATGGGGTGTCATAAGCAAGTCATTAGAATACATTCCTACTAAATTTATAAGACATAAGCATTCAATATTTGAGTAAACAAAGAGAAAATAAAGCTGTCTATTGGGTTTCACTAAAAAGTCCATTGGAAGACTTGACTATTGTTGTTAAAAAAAATAGGCATTCATATTGTAGAGCCACAAACCCCACTAGTAAAATAAAAACATGATAACATGGTATTTGAACCAATGACAGTCTTAATTTGATAGTGCAAACCCAACACCTTACTAACTGTGCTAACCAGACTGTGCATACCAGGCATGCAATTTATCAGAGATTTAAGTGAATAAGCTACAGTGTCCAAGGTACTAAACAAAATATATTCTATGGGGTGTCATAAGCAAGTCATTAGAATACTTTCCTACTAAATTTATAAGACATAAGCATTCAATATTTGAGTAAACAAAGAGAAAATAAAGCTATCTATTGGGTTTCACTAAAAAGTCCATTGGAAGACTTGACTATTGTTGTTAAAAGACATAGGCATTCATATTATAGAGCCACAAACCGCACTAGTAAAAGAAAACATGATAACATGGTATTTGAACCAATGACAGTCTTAATTTGATAGTGCAAACCCAACACCTTACTAACTGTGCTAACCAGACTGTGCATACCAGACATGCAATTTATCAGAGATTTAAGTGAATAAGCTACAGTGTCCAAGGTACTAAACATAATATATTCTATGGGGTGTCATAAGCAAGTCATTAGAATACTTTCCTACTAAATTTATAAGACATAAGCATTCAATATTTGAGTAAACAAAGAGAAAATAAAGCTATCTATTGGGTTTCACTAAAAAGTCCATTGGAAGACTTGACTATTGTTGTTAAAAGATATAGGCATTTATATTATAGAGCCACAAACCACACTAGTAAAATAAAAACATGATAACATTGGATTCGAACCAACGACAGTCTTAATTTGATAGTGCAAACCCAACACCTTACTAACTGTGCTAACCAGACTGTGCATACCAGACGCACAATTTATCAGAGATTTAAGTGAATAAGCTACAGTGTCCACAGAACTAAACATAATATATTCAATGGGGTGTCATAAGCAAGTCATTAGAATACTTTCCTACTAAATTTATAAGACTTAAGCATTCAATATTTGAGTAAACAAAGAGAAAATAAAGCTATCTATTGGGTTTCACTAAAAAGTCCATTGGAAGACTTGACTATTGTTGTTAAAAGACATAGGCATTCATATTATAGAGCCACAAACCACACTAGTAAAATAAAAACATGATAACATGGTATTCGAACCAATGACAGTCTTAATTTAATAGTGCAAACCCAACACCTTACTAACTGTGCTAACCAGACTGTGCATACAAGACATGCAATTTATCAGAGATTTAAGTGAATAAGCTACAGTGTCCAAGGTACTAAACATATTATATTCTATGGGGTGTCATAAGCAAGTCATTAGAATACTTTCCTACTAAATTTATAAGACATAAGCATTCAATATTTGAGTAAACAAAGAGAAAATAAAGCTATCTATTGGGTTTCACTAAAAAGTCCATTGGAAGACTTGACTATTGTTGTTAAAAGACATAGGCATTCATATTATAGAGCCACAAACCACACTAGTAAATTAAAAACAAGGGATTCGAACCAATGACAGTCTTAATTTGATAGTGCAAACCCAACACCTTACTAACTGTGCTAACCAGACTGTGCATACCAGACATGCAATTTATCAGAGATTTAAGTGAATAAGCTACAGTGTCCAAGGTACTAAACAAAATATATTCTATGGGGTGTCATAAGCAAGTCATTAGAATACTTTCCTACTAAATTTATAAGACATAAGCATTCAATATTTGAGTAAACAAAGAGAAAATAAAGCTATCTATTGGGTTTCACTAAAAAGTCCATTGGAAGACTTGACTATTGTTGTTAAAAGACATAGGCATTCATATTATAGAGCCACAAACCACACTAGTAAAATAAAAACATGATAACATGGTATTCGAACCAATGACAGTCTTAATTTAATAGTGCAAACCCAACACCTTACTAACTGTGCTAACCAGACTGTGCATACAAGACATGCAATTTATCAGAGATTTAAGTGAATAAGCTACAGTGTCCAAGGTACTAAACATATTATATTCTATGGGGTGTCATAAGCAAGTCATTAGAATACTTTCCTACTAAATTTATAAGACATAAGCATTCAATATTTGAGTAAACAAAGAGAAAATAAAGCTATCTATTGGGTTTCACTAAAAAGTCCATTGGAAGACTTGACTATTGTTGTTAAAAGACATAGGCATTCATATTATAGAGCCACAAACCACACTAGTAAATTAAAAACAAGGGATTCGAACCAATGACAGTCTTAATTTGATAGTGCAAACCCAACACCTTACTAACTGTGCTAACCAGACTGTGCATACCAGACATGCAATTTATCAGAGATTTAAGTGAATAAGCTACAGTGTCCACAGAATTAACCATAATATATTCAATGGGGTGTCATAAGCAAGTCATTAGAATACTTTCCTACTAAATTTATAAGACATAAGCATTCAATATTTGAGTAAACAACGAGAAAATAAAGCTATCTATTGGGTTTCACTAAAAAGTCCATTGGAAGACTTGACTATTGTTGTTAAAAGACATAGGCATTCATATTATAGAGCCACAAACCACACTAGTAAAATAAAAACATGATAACATGATATTTGAACCAATGACAGTCTTAATTTAATAGTGCAAACCCAACACCTTACTAACTGTGCTAACCAGACTGTGCATACCAGACATGCAATTTATCAGAGATTTAAGTGAATAAGCTACAGTGTCCAAGGTACTAAACAAAATATATTCTATGGGGTGTCATAAGCAAGTCATTAGAATACTTTCCTACTAAATTTATAAGACATAAGCATTCAATATTTGAGTAAACAACGAGAAAATAAAGCTATCTATTGGGTTTCACTAAAAAGTCCATTGGAAGACTTGACTATTGTTGTTAAAAGACATAGGCATTCATATTATAGAGCCACAAACCACACTAGTAAAATAAAAACATGGGACTCGAACCAATGACAGTCTTAATTTGATAGGGCAAACCCAACACCTTACTAACTGTGCTAACCAGACTGTGCATACCAGACATGCAATTTATCAGAGATTTAAGTGAATAAGCTACAGTGTCCAAGGTACTAAACATAATATATTCTATGGGGTGTCATAAGCAAGTCATTAGAATACTTTCCTACTAAATTTATAAGACATAAGCATTCAATATTTGAGTAAACAAAGAGAAAATAAAGCTTTCTATTGGATTTCACTAAAAAGTCAATTGGAAGACTTGACTACTGTTGTTAAAAGACATAGGCATTCATATTATAGAGCCACAAACCACACTAGTAAAATAAAAACATGGGACTTGAACCAATGACAGTCTTAATTTGATAGGGCAAACCCAACACCTTACTAACTGTGCTAACCAGACTGTGCATACCAGACATGCAATTTATCAGAGATTTAAGTGAATAAGCTACAGTGTCCACAGAATTAAACATAATATATTCAATGGGGTGTCATAAGCAAGTCATTAGAATACTTTCCTACTAAATTTATAAGACATAAGCATTCAATATTTGAGTAAACAACGAGAAAATAAAGCTATCTATTGGGTTTCACTAAAAAGTCCATTGGAAGACTTGACTATTGTTGTTAAAAGACATAGGCATTCATATTATAGAGCCACAAACCACACTAGTAAAATAAAAACATGATAACATGGTATTCGAACCAATGACAGTCTTAATTTAATAGTGCAAACCCAACACCTTACTAACTGTGCTAACCAGACTGTGCATACCAGACATGCAATTTATCAGAGATTTAAGTGAATAAGCTACAGTGTCCAAGGTACTAAACATAATATATTCTATGGGGTGTCATAAGCAAGTCATTAGAATACTTTCCTACTAAATTTATAAGACATAAGCATTCAATATTTGAGTAAACAAAGAGAAAATAAAGCTATCTATTGGATTTCACTAAAAAGTCCATTGGAAGACTTGACTACTGTTGTTAAAAGACATAGGCATTCATATTATAGAGCCACAAACCACACTAGTAAAATAAAAACATGGGACTCGAACCAATGACAGTCTTAATTTGATAGGGCAAACCCAACACCTTACTAACTGTGCTAACCAGACTGTGCATACCAGACATGCAATTTATCAGAGATTTAAGTGAATAAGCTACAGTGTCCAAGGTACTAAACATAATATATTCTATGGGGTGTCATAAGCAAGTCATTAGAATACTTTCCTACTAAATTTATAAGACATAAGCATTCAATATTTGAGTAAACAAAGAGAAAATAAAGCTATCTATTGGGTTTCACTAAAAAGTCCATTGGAAGACTTGACTATTGTTGTTAAAAGACATAGGCATTCATATTATAGAGCCACAAACCCCACTAGTAAAAAAAAACATGATAACATGGTATTTGAACCAATGACAGTCTTAATTTGATAGTGCAAACCCAACACCTTACTAACTGTGCTAACCAGACTGTGCATACCAGACATGCAATTTATCAGAGATTTAAGTGAATAAGCTACAGTGTCCAAGGTACTAAACATAATATATTCTATGGGGTGTCATAAGCAAGTCATTAGAATACTTTCCTACTAAATTTATAAGACATAAGCATTCAATATTTGAGTAAACAAAGAGAAAATAAAGCTATCTATTGGGTTTCACTAAAAAGTCCATTGGAAGACTTGACTATTGTTGTTAAAAGATATAGGCATTCATATTATAGAACCACAAACCACACTAGGAAAATAGAAACATGATAACATGGGATTCGAACCAACGACAGTCTTAATTTGATAGTGCAAACCCAACACCTTACTAACTGTGCTAACCAGACTGTGCATACCAGACACACAATTTATCAGAGATTTAAGTGAATAAGCTACAGTGTCCACAGAACTAAACATAATATATTCAATGGGGTGTCATAAGCAAGTCATTAGAATACTTTCCTACTAAATTTATAAGACTTAAGCATTCAATATTTGAGTAAACAAAGAGAAAATAAAGCTATCTATTGGGTTTCACTAAAAAGTCCATTGGAAGACTTGACTATTGTTGTTAAAAGACATAGGCATTCATATTATAGAGCCACAAACCACACTAGTAAAATAAAAACATGATAACATGGTATTCGAACCAATGACAGTCTTAATTTAATAGTGCAAACCCAACACCTTACTAACTGTGCTAACCAGACTGTGCATACAAGACATGCAATTTATCAGAGATTTAAGTGAATAAGCTACAGTGTCCAAGGTACTAAACATAATATATTCTATGGGGTGTCATAAGCAAGTCATTAGAATACTTTCCTACTAAATTTATAAGACAAAAGCATTCAATATTTGAGTAAACAAAGAGAAAATAAAGCTATGTATTGGGTTTCACTAAAAAGTCCATTGGAAGACTTGACTATTGTTGTTAAAAGACATAGGCATTCATATTATAGAGCCACAAACCCCACTAGTAAAATAAAAACATGATAGCATGGTATTTGAACCAATGACAGTCTTAATTTGATAGTGCAAACCCAACACCTTACTAACTGTGCTAACCAGACTGTGCAAACCAGGCATGCAATTTATCAGAGATTTAAGTGAATAAGCTACAGTGTCCAAGGTCCTAAACATAATATATTCTATGGGGTGTCATAAGCAAGTCATTAGAATACTTTCCTACTAAATTTATAAGACATAAGCATTCAATATTTGAGTAAACAAAGAGAAAATAAAGCTATGTATTTGGTTTCACTAAAAAGTCCATTGGAAGAATTGACTATTGTTGTTAAAAGACATAGGCATTCATATTATAGAGCCACAAACCACACTAGTAAAATAGAAACATGATAACATGGGATTCGAACAAACGACAGTCTTAATTTGATAGTGCAAACCCAACACCTTACTAACTGTGCTAACCAGACTGTGCATACCAGACACACAATTTATCAGAGATTTAAGTGAATAAGCTACAGTGTCCACAGAACTAAACATAATATATTCAATGGGGTGTCATAAGCAAGTCATTAGAATACTTTCCTACTAAATTTATAAGACTTATGCATTCAATATTTGAGTAAACAAAGAGAAAATAAAGCTATCTATTGGGTTTCACTAAAAAGTCCATTGGAAGACTTGACTATTGTTGTTAAAAGACATAGGCATTCATATTATAGAGCCACAAACCACACTAGTAAAATAAAAACATGATAACATGGTATTCGAACCAATGACAGTCTTAATTTAATAGTGCAAACCCAACACCTTACTAACTGTGCTAACCAGACTGTGCATACAAGACATGCAATTAATCAGAGATTTAAGTGAATAAGCTACAGTGTCCAAGGTACTAAACATAATATATTCTATGGGGTGTCATAAGCAAGTCATTAGAATACTTTCCTACTAAATTTATAAGACATAAGCATTCAATATTTGAGTAAACAAAGAGAAAATAAAGCTATCTATTGGTTTTCACTAAAAAGTCCATGGGAAGACTTGACTATTGTTGTTAAAAGACATATGCATTCATATTATAGAGCCACAAACCCCACTAGTAAAATAAAAACATGATAACATGGTATTTGAACCAATGACAGTCTTAATTTGATAGTGCAAACCCAACACCTTACTAACTGTGCTAACCAGACTGTGCATACCAGACATGCAATTTATCAGAGATTTAAGTGAATAAGCTACAGTGTCCAAGGTACTAAACATAATATATTCTATGGGGTGTCATAAGCAAGTCATTAGAATACTTTCCTACTAAATTTATAAGACATAAGCATTCAATATTTGAGTAAACAAAGAGAAAATAAAGCTATCTATTGGGTTTCACTAAAAAGTCCATTGGAAGACTTGACTATTGTTGTTAAAAGATATAGGCATTCATATTATAGAGCCACAAACCACACTAGTAAAATAGAAACATGATAACATGGGATTCGAACAAACGACAGTCTTAATTTGATAGTGCAAACCCAACACCTTACTAACTGTGCTAACCAGACTGTGCATACCAGACACACAATTTATCAGAGATTTAAGTGAATAAGCTACAGTGTCCACAGAACTAAACATAATATATTCAATGGGGTGTCATAAGCAAGTCATTAGAATACTTTCCTACTAAATTTATAAGACTTAAGCATTCAATATTTGAGTAAACAAAGAGAAAATAAAGCTATCTATTGAATTTCACTAAAAAGTCCATTGGAAGACTTGACTACTGTTGTTAAAAGACATAGGCATTCATATTATAGAGCCACAAGCCACACTAGTAAAATAAAAACATGGGACTCGAACCAATGACAGTCTTAATTTGATAGGGCAAACCGAACACATTACTAACTGTGCTAACCAGACTGTGCATACCAGGCATGCAATTTATCAGAGATTTAAGTGAATAAGCTACAGTGTCCAAGGTACTAAACATAATATATTCTATGGGGTGTCATAAGCAAGTCATTAGAATACTTTCCTACTAAATTTATAAGACATAAGCATTCAATATTTGAGTAAACAAAGAGAAAATAAAGCTATCTATTGGGTTTCACTAAAAAGTCCATTGGAAGACTTGACTATTGTTGTTAAAAGATATAGGCATTCATATTATAGAGCCACAAACCACACTAGTAAAATAGAAACATGATAACATGGGATTCGAACCAACGACAGTCTTAATTTGATAGTGCAAACCCAACACCTTACTAACTGTGCTAACCAGACTGTGCATACCAGACACACAATTTATCAGAGATTTAAGTGAATAAGCTACAGTGTCCACAGAACTAAACATAATATATTCAATGGGGTGTCATAAGCAAGTCATTAGAATACTTTCCTACTAAATTTATAAGACTTATGCATTCAATATTTGAGTAAACAAAGAGAAAATAAAGCTATCTATTGGGTTTCACTAAAAAGTCCATTGGAAGACTTGACTATTGTTGTTAAAAGACATAGGCATTCATATTATAGAGCCACAAACCACACTAGTAAAATAAAAACATGATAACATGGTATTCGAACCAATGACAGTCTTAATTTAATAGTGCAAACCCAACACCTTACTAACTGTGCTAACCAGACTGTGCATACAAGACATGCAATTAATCAGAGATTTAAGTGAATAAGCTACAGTGTCCAAGGTACTAAACATAATATATTCTATGGGGTGTCATAAGCAAGTCATTAGAATACTTTCCTACTAAATTTATAAGACATAAGCATTCAATATTTGAGTAAACAAAGAGAAAATAAAGCTATCTATTGGTTTTCACTAAAAAGTCCATGGGAAGACTTGACTATTGTTGTTAAAAGACATATGCATTCATATTATAGAGCCACAAACCCCACTAGTAAAATAAAAACATGATAACATGGTATTTGAACCAATGACAGTCTTAATTTGATAGTGCAAACCCAACACCTTACTAACAGTGCTAACCAGACTGTGCATACCAGACATGCAATTTATCAGAGATTTAAGTGAATAAGCTACAGTGTCCAAGGTACTAAACATAATATATTCTATGGGGTGTCATAAGCAAGTCATTAGAATACTTTCCTACTAAATTTATAAGACATAAGCATTCAATATTTGAGTAAACAAAGAGAAAATAAAGCTATCTATTGGGTTTCACTAAAAAGTCCATTGGAAGACTTGACTATTGTTGTTAAAAGATATAGGCATTCATATTATAGAGCCACAAACCACACTAGTAAAATAGAAACATGATAACATGGGATTCGAACAAACGACAGTCTTAATTTGATAGTGCAAACCCAACACCTTACTAACTGTGCTAACCAGACACACAATTTATCAGAGATTTAAGTGAATAAGCTACAGTGTCCACAGAACTAAACATAATATATTCAATGGGGTGTCATAAGCAAGTCATTAGAATACTTTCCTACTAAATTTATAAGACTTAAGCATTCAATATTTGAGTAAACAAAGAGAAAATAAAGCTATCTATTGGGTTTCACTAAAAAGTCCATTGGAAGACTTGACTATTGTTGTTAAAAGACATAGGCATTCCTATTATAGAGCCACAAACCACACTAGTAAAATAAAAACATGATAACATGGTATTTGAACCAATGACAGTCTTAATTTGATAGTGCAAACCCAACACCTTACTAACTGTGCTAACCAGACTGTGCATACCAGACATGCAATTTATCAGAGATTTAAGTGAATAAGCTACAGTGTCCAAGGTACTAAACAAAATATATTCTATGGGGTGTCATAAGCAAGTCATTAGAATACTTTCCTACTAAATTTATAAGACATAAGCATTCAATATTTGAGTAAACAAAGAGAAAATAAAGCTATCTATTGGGTTTCACTAAAAAGTCCATTGGAAGACTTGACTATTGTTGTTAAAAGATATAGGCATTCATATTATAGAGCCACAAACCACACTAGTAAAATAGAAACATGATAACATGGGATTCGAACAAACGACAGTCTTAATTTGATAGTGCAAACCCAACACCTTACTAACTGTGCTAACCAGACTGTGCATACCAGACACACAATTTATCAGAGATTTAAGTGAATAAGCTACAGTGTCCACAGAACTAAACATAATATATTCAACGGGGTGTCATAAGCAAGTCATTTGAATACTTTCCTACTAAATTTATAAGACTTAAGCATTCAATATTTGAGTAAACAAAGAGAAAATAAAGCTATCTATTGGGTTTCACTAAAAAGTCCATTGGAAGACTTGACTATTGTTGTTAAAAGACATAGGCATTCATATTATAGAGCCACAAACCACACTAGTAAATTAAAAACAAGGGATTCGAACCAATGACAGTCTTAATTTGATAGTGCAAACCCAACACCTTACTAACTGTGCTAACCAGACTGTGCATACCAGACATGCAATTTATCAGAGATTTAAGTGAATAAGCTACAGTGTCCACAGAATTAAACATAATATATTCAATGGGGTGTCATAAGCAAGTCATTAGAATACTTTCCTACTAAATTTATAAGACATAAGCATTCAATATTTGAGTAAACAAAGAGAAAATAAAGCTATCTATTGGGTTTCACTAAAAAGTCCATTGGAAGACTTGACTATTGTTGTTAAAAGACATAGGCATTCATATTATAGAGCCACAAACCACACTAGTAAAATAAAAACATGATAACATGGTATTCGAACCAATGACAGTCTTAATTTAATAGTGCAAACCCAACACCTTACTAACTGTGCTAACCAGACTGTGCATACAAGACATGCAATTTATCAGAGATTTAAGTGAATAAGCTACAGTGTCCAAGGTACTAAACATATTATATTCTATGGGGTGTCATAAGCAAGTCATTAGAATACTTTCCTACTAAATTTATAAGACATAAGCATTCAATATTTGAGTAAACAAAGAGAAAATAAAGCTATCCATTGGGTTTCACTAAAAAGTCCATTGGAAGACTTGACTATTGTTGTTAAAAGACATAGGCATTCATATTATAGAGCCACAAACCACACTTGTAAATTAAAAACAAGGGATTCGAACCAATGACAGTCTTAATTTGATAGTGCAAACCCAACACCTTACTAACTGTGCTAACCAGACTGTGCATACCAGACATGCAATTTATCAGAGATTTAAGTGAATAAGCTACAGTGTCCACAGAATTAAACATAATATATTCAATGGGGTGTCATAAGCAAGTCATTAGAATACTTTCCTACTAAATTTATAAGACATAAGCATTCAATATTTGAGTAAACAACGAGAAAATAAAGCTATCTATTGGGTTTCACTAAAAAGTCCATTGGAAGACTTGACTATTGTTGTTAAAAGACATAGGCATTCATATTATAGAGCCACAAACCACACTAGTAAAATAAAAACATGATAACATGGTATTCGAACCAATGACAGTCTTAATTTAATAGTGCACACCCAACACCTTACTAACTGTGCTAACCAGACTGTGCATACCAGACATGCAATTTATCAGAGATTTAAGTGAATAAGCTACAGTGTCCAAGGTACTAAACATAATATATTCTATGGGGTGTCATAAGCAAGTCATTAGAATACTTTCCTACTAAATTTATAAGACATAAGCATTCAATATTTGAGTAAACAAAGAGAAAATAAAGCTATCTATTGGATTTCACTAAAAAGTCCATTGGAAGACTTGACTACTGTTGTTAAAAGACATAGGCATTCATATTATAGAGCCACAAACCACACTAGTAAAATAAAAACATGGTATTCGAACCAATGACAGTCTTAATTTGATAGGGCAAACCCAACACCTTACTAACTGTGCTAACCAGACTGTGCATACCAAACATGCAATTTATCAGAGATTTAAGTGAATAAGCTACAGTGTCCAAGGTACTAAACATAATATATTCTATGGGGTGTCATAAGCAAGTCATTAGAATACTTTCCTACTAAATTTATAAGACATAAGCATTCAATATTTGAGTAAACAAAGAGAAAATAAAGCTATCTATTGGGTTTCACTAAAAAGTCCATTGGAAGACTTGACTATTGTTGTTAAAAGACATAGGCATTCCTATTATAGAGCCACAAACCACACTAGTAAAATAAAAACATGATAACATGGTATTTGAACCAATGACAGTCTTAATTTGATAGTGCAAACCCAACACCTTACTAACTGTGGTAACCAGACTGTGCATACCAGACATGCAATTTATCAGAGATTTAAGTGAATAAGCTACAGTGTCCAAGGTACTAAACAAAATATATTCTATGGGGTGTCATAAGCAAGTCATTAGAATACTTTCCTACTAAATTTATAAGACATAAGCATTCAATATTTGAGTAAACAAAGAGAAAATAAAACTATCTATTGGGTTTCACTAAAAAGTCCATTGGAAGACTTGACTATTGTTGTTAAAAGACATAGGCATTCATATTATAGAGCCACAAACCCCACTAGTAAAAAAAAACATGATAACATGGTATTTGAACCAATGACAGTCTTAATTTGATAGTGCAAACCCAACACCTTACTAACTGTGCTAACCAGACTGTGCATACCAGACATGCAATTTATCAGAGATTTAAGTGAATAAGCTACAGTGTCCAAGGTACTAAACAAAATATATTCTATGGGGTGTCATAAGCAAGTCATTAGAATACTTTCCTACTAAATTTATAAGACATAAGCATTCAATATTTGAGTAAACAAAGAGAAAATAAAGCTATCTATTGGGTTTCACTAAAAAGTCCATTGGAAGACTTGACTATTGTTGTTAAAAGATATAGGCATTCATATTATAGAGCCACAAACCACACTAGGAAAATAGAAACATGATAACATGGGATTCGAACCAACGACAGTCTTAATTTGATAGTGCAAACCCAACACCTTACTAACTGTGCTAACCAGACTGTGCATACCAGACACACAATTTATCAGAGATTTAAGTGAATAAGCTACAGTGTCCACAGAACAAAACATAATATATTCAATGGGGTGTCATAAGCAAGTCATTAGAATACTGTCCTTCTAAATTTATAAGACTTAAGCATTCAATATGTGAGTAAACAAAGAGAAAATAAAGCTATCTATTGGGTTTCACTAAAAAGTCCATTGGAAGACTTGACTATTGTTGTTAAAAGACATAGGCATTCATATTATAGAGCCACAAACCACACTAGTAAAATAAAAACATGATAACATGGTAATCGAACCAATGACAGTCTTAATTTAATAGTGCAAACCCAACACCTTACTAACTGTGCTAACCAGACTGTGCATACAAGGCATGCAATTTATCAGAGATTTAAGTGAATAAGCTACAGTGTCCAAGGTACTAAACATAATATATTCTATGGGGTGTCATAAGCAAGTCATTAGAATACTTTCCTACTAAATTTATAAGACATAAGCATTCAATATTTGAGTAAACAAAGAGAAAATAAAGCTATCTATTGGGTTTCACTAAAAAGTCCATTGGAAGACTTGACTATTGTTGTTAAAAGACATATGCATTCATATTATAGAGCCACAAACCCCACTAGTAAAATAAAAACATGATAACATGGTATTTGAACCAATGACAGTCTTAATTTGATAGTGCAAACCCAACACCTTACTAACTGTGCTAACA
Organism: Pseudophryne corroboree; assembly: GCF_028390025.1. NCBI lineage: Eukaryota > Metazoa > Chordata > Amphibia > Anura > Myobatrachidae > Pseudophryne > Pseudophryne corroboree. The sequence continues at coordinate 36,445 of NW_026970123.1, read as the reverse complement.
AGACTGTGCATACCAGACATGCAATTTATCAGAGATTTAAGTGAATAAGCTACAGTGTCCAAGGTACTAAACATAATATATTCTATGGGGTGTCATAAGCAAGTCATTAGAATACTTTCCTACTAAATTTATAAGACATAAGCACTCAATATTTGAGTAAACAAAGAGAAAATAAAGCTATCTATTGGGTTTCACTAAAAAGTCCATTGGAAGACTTGACTATTGTTGTTAAAAGATATAGGCATTCATATTATAGAGCCACAAACCACACTAGTAAAATAGAAACATGATAACACGAGATTCGAACAAACGACAGTCTTAATTTGATAGTGCAAACCCAACACCTTACTAACTGTGCTAACCAGACTGTGCATACCAGACATGCAATTTATCAGAGATTTAAGTGAATAAGCTACAATGTCCAAGGTACTAAACATAATATATTCTATGGGGTGTCATAAGCAAGTCATTAGAATACTTTCCTACTAAATTTATAAGACATAAGCATTCAATATTTGAGTAAACAAAGAGAAAATAAAGCTATCTATTGGGTTTCACTAAAAAGTCCATTGGAAGACTTGACTATTGTTGTTAAAAGACATAGGCATTCCTATTATAGAGCCACAAACCACACTAGTAAAATAAAAACATGATAACATGGTATTTGAACCAATGACAGTCTTAATTTGATAGTGCAAACCCAACACCTTACTAACTGTGCTAACCAGACTGTGCATACCAGACATGCAATTTATCAGAGATTTAAGTGAATAAGCTACAGTGTCCAAGGTACTAAACAAAATATATTCTATGGGGTGTCATAAGCAAGTCATTAGAATACTTTCCTACTAAATTTATAAGACATAAGCATTCAATATTTGAGTAAACAAAGAGAAAATAAAGCTATCTATTGGGTTTCACTAAAAAGTCCATTGGAAGACTTGACTATTGTTGTTAAAAGATATAGGCATTCATATTATAGAGCCACAAACCACACTAGTAAAATAGAAACATGATAACATGGGATTCGAACAAACGACAGTCTTAATTTGATAGTGCAAACCCAACACCTTACTAACTGTGCTAACCAGACTGTGCATACCAGACACACAATTTATCAGAGATTTAAGTGAATAAGCTACAGTGTCCACAGAACTAAACATAATATATTCAACGGGGTGTCATAAGCAAGTCATTAGAATACTTTCCTACTAAATTTATAAGACTTAAGCATTCAATATTTGAGTAAACAAAGAGAAAATAAAGCTATCTATTGGGTTTCACTAAAAAGTCCATTGGAAGACTTGACTATTGTTGTTAAAAGACATAGGCATTCATATTATAGAGCCACAAACCACACTAGTAAATTAAAAACAAGGGATTCGAACCAATGACAGTCTTAATTTGATAGTGCAAACCCAACACCTTACTAACTGTGCTAACCAGACTGTGCATACCAGACATGCAATTTATCAGAGATTTAAGTGAATAAGCTACAGTGTCCACAGAATTAAACATAATATATTCAATGGGGTGTCATAAGCAAGTCATTAGAATACTTTCCTACTAAATTTATAAGACATAAGCATTCAATATTTGAGTAAACAACGAGAAAATAAAGCTATCTATTGGGTTTCACTAAAAAGTCCATTGGAAGACTTGACTATTGTTGTTAAAAGACATAGGCATTCATATTATAGAGCCACAAACCACACTAGTAAAATAAAAACATGATAACATGGTATTCGAACCAATGACAGTCTTAATTTAATAGTGCAAACCCAACACCTTACTAACTGTGCTAACCAGACTGTGCATACAAGACATGCAATTTATCAGAGATTTAAGTGAATAAGCTACAGTGTCCAAGGTACTAAACATATTATATTCTATGGGGTGTCATAAGCAAGTCATTAGAATACTTTCCTACTAAATTTATAAGACATAAGCATTCAATATTTGAGTAAACAAAGAGAAAATAAAGCTATCCATTGGGTTTCACTAAAAAGTCCATTGGAAGACTTGACTATTGTTGTTAAAAGACATAGGCATTCATATTATAGAGCCACAAACCACACTTGTAAATTAAAAACAAGGGATTCGAACAAATGACAGTCTTAATTTGATAGTGCAAACCCAACACCTTACTAACTGTGCTAACCAGACTATGCATACCAGACATGCAATTTATCAGAGATTTAAGTGAATAAGCTACAGTGTCCACAGAACTAAACATAATATATTCAATGGGGTGTCATAAGCAAGTCATTAGAATACTTTCCTACTAAATTTATAAGACATAAGCATTCAATATTTGAGTAAACAACGAGAAAATAAAGCTATCTATTGGGTTTCACTAAAAAGTCCATTGGAAGACTTGACTATTGTTGTTAAAAGACATAGGCATTCATATTATAGAGCCACAAACCACACTAGTAAAATAAAAACATGATAACATGGTATTCGAACCAATGACAGTCTTAATTTAATAGTGCAAACCCAACACCTTACTAACTGTGCTAACCAGACTGTGCATACCAGACATGCAATTTATCAGAGATTTAAGTGAATAAGCTACAGTGTCCAAGGTACTAAACATAATATATTCTATGGGGTGTCATAAGCAAGTCATTAGAATACTTTCCTACTAAATTTATAAGACATAAGCATTCAATATTTGAGTAAACAAAGAGAAAATAAAGCTATCTATTGGATTTCACTAAAAAGTCCATTGGAAGACTTGACTACTGTTGTTAAAAGACATAGGCATTCATATTATAGAGCCACAAACCACACTAGTAAAATAAAAACATGGTATTCGAACCAATGACAGTCTTAATTTGATAGGGCAAACCCAACACCTTACTAACTGTGCTAACCAGACTGTGCATACCAAACATGCAACTTATCAGAGATTTAAGTGAATAAGCTACAGTGTCCAAGGTACTAAACATAATATATTCTATGGGGTGTCATAAGCAAGTCATTAGAATACTTTCCTACTAAATTTATAAGACATAAGCATTCAATATTTGAGTAAACAAAGAGAAAATAAAGCTATCTATTGGGTTTCACTAAAAAGTCCATTGGAAGACTTGACTATTGTTGTTAAAAGACATAGGCATTCCTATTATAGAGCCACAAACCCCACTAGTAAAAAAAAACATGATAACATGGTATTTGAACCAATGACAGTCTTAATTTGATAGTGCAAACCCAACACCTTACTAACTGTGGTAACCAGACTGTGCATACCAGACATGCAATTTATCAGAGATTTAAGTGAATAAGCTACAGTGTCCAAGGTACTAAACAAAATATATTCTATGGGGTGTCATAAGCAAGTCATTAGAATACTTTCCTACTAAATTTATAAGACATAAGCATTCAATATTTGAGTAAACAAAGAGAAAATAAAACTATCTATTGGGTTTCACTAAAAAGTCCATTGGAAGACTTGACTATTGTTGTTAAAAGACATAGGCATTCATATTATAGAGCCACAAACCCCACTAGTAAAAAAAAACATGATAACATGGTATTTGAACCAATGACAGTCTTAATTTGATAGTGCAAACCCAACACCTTACTAACTGTGCTAACCAGACTGTGCATACCAGACATGCAATTTATCAGAGATTTAAGTGAATAAGCTACAGTGTCCAAGGTACTAAACAAAATATATTCTATGGGGTGTCATAAGCAAGTCATTAGAATACTTTCCTACTAAATTTATAAGACATAAGCATTCAATATTTGAGTAAACAAAGAGAAAATAAAGCTATCTATTGGGTTTCACTAAAAAGTCCATTGGAAGACTTGACTATTGTTGTTAAAAGATATAGGCATTCATATTATAGAGCCACAAACCACACTAGGAAAATAGAAACATGATAACATGGGATTCGAACCAACGACAGTCTTAATTTGATAGTGCAAACCCAACACCTTACTAACTGTGCTAACCAGACTGTGCATACCAGACACGCAATTTATCAGAGATTTAAGTGAATAAGCTACAGTGTCCACAGAACAAAACATAATATATTCAATGGGGTGTCATAAGCAAGTCATTAGAATACTGTCCTTCTAAATTTATAAGACTTAAGCATTCAATATGTGAGTAAACAAAGAGAAAATAAAGCTATCTATTGGGTTTCACTAAAAAGTCCATTGGAAGACTTGACTATTGTTGTTAAAAGACATTGGCATTCATATTATAGAGCCACAAACCACACTAGTAAAATAAAAACATGATAACATGGTAATCGAACCAATGACAGTCTTAATTTAATAGTGCAAACCCAACACCTTACTAACTGTGCTAACCAGACTGTGCATACAAGGCATGCAATTTATCAGAGATTTAAGTGAATAAGCTACAGTGTCCAAGGTACTAAACATAATATATTCTATGGGGTGTCATAAGCAAGTCATTAGAATACTTTCCTACTAAATTTATAAGACATAAGCATTCAATATTTGAGTAAACAAAGAGAAAATAAAGCTATCTATTGGGTTTCACTAAAAAGTCCATTGGAAGACTTGACTATTGTTGTTAAAAGACATATGCATTCATATTATAGAGCCACAAACCCCACTAGTAAAATAAAAACATGATAACATGGTATTTGAACCAATGACAGTCTTAATTTGATAGTGCAAACCCAACACCTTACTAACTGTGCTAACAAGACTGTGCATACCAGACATGCAATTTATCAGAGATTTAAGTGAATAAGCTACAGTGTCCAAGGTACTAAACATAATATATTCTATGGGGTGTCATAAGCAAGTCATTAGAATACTTTCCTACTAAATTTATAAGACATAAGCACTCAATATTTGAGTAAACAAAGAGAAAATAAAGCTATCTATTGGGTTTCACTAAAAAGTCCATTGGAAGACTTGACTATTGTTGTTAAAAGATATAGGCATTCATATTATAGAGCCACAAACCACACTAGTAAAATAGAAACATGATAACACGAGATTCGAACAAACGACAGTCTTAATTTGATAGTGCAAACCCAACACCTTACTAACTGTGCTAACCAGACTGTGCATACCAGACATGCAATTTATCAGAGATTTAAGTGAATAAGCTACAGTGTCCAAGGTACTAAACATAATATATTCTATGGGGTGTCATAAGCAAGTCATTAGAATACTTTCCTACTAAATTTATAAGACATAAGCACTCAATATTTGAGTAAACAAAGAGAAAATAAAGCTATCTATTGGGTTTCACTAAAAAGTCCATTGGAAGACTTGACTATTGTTGTTAAAAGACATAGGCATTCATATTATAGAGCCACAAACCACACTAGTAAAATAAAAACATGATAACATGGTATTCGAACCAATGACAGTCTTAATTTAATAGTGCAAACCCAACACCTTACTAACTGTGCTAACCAGACTGTGCATACCAGACATGCAATTTATCAGAGATTTAAGTGAATAAGCTACAGTGTCCAAGGTACTAAACATAATATATTCTATGGGGTGTCATAAGCAAGTCATTAGAATACTTTCCTACTAAATTTATAAGACATAAGCACTCAATATTTGAGTAAACAAAGAGAAAATAAAGCTATCTATTGGGTTTCACTAAAAAGTCCATTGGAAGACTTGACTATTGTTGTTAAAAGACATAGGCATTCATATTATAGAGCCACAAACCACACTAGTAAAATAAAAACATGATAACATGGTATTCGAACCAATGACAGTCTTAATTTAATAGTGCAAACCCAACACCTTACTAACTGTGCTAACCAGACTGTGCATACCAGACATGCAATTTATCAGAGATTTAAGTGAATAAGCTACAGTGTCCAAGGTACTAAACATAATATATTCTATGGGGTGTCATAAGCAAGTCATTAGAATACTTTCCTACTAAATTTATAAGACATAAGCATTCAATATTTGAGTAAACAAAGAGAAAATAAAGCTATCTATTGAATTTCACTAAAAAGTCCATTGGAAGACTTGACTACTGTTGTTAAAAGACACAGGCATTCATATTATAGAGCCACAAGCCACACTAGTAAAATAAAAACATGGGACTCGAACCAATGACAGTCTTAATTTGATAGGGCAAACCGAACACCTTACTAACTGTGCTAACCAGACTGTGCATACCAGGCATGCAATTTATCAGAGATTTAAGTGAATAAGCTACAGTGTCCAAGGTACTAAACATAATATATTCTATGGGGTGTCATAAGCAAGTCATTAGAATACTTTCCTACTAAATTTATAAGACATAAGCATTCAATATTTGAGTAAACAAAGAGAAAATAAAGCTATCTATTGGGTTTCACTAAAAAGTCCATTGGAAGACTTGACTATTGTTGTTAAAAGACATAGGCATTCCTATTATAGAGCCACAAACCACACTAGTAAAATAAAAACATGATAACATGGTATTTGAACCAATGACAGTCTTAATTTGATAGTGCAAACCCAACACCTTACTAACTGTGCTAACCAGACTGTGCATACCAGACATACAATTTATCAGAGATTTAAGTGAATAAGCTACAGTGTCCAAGGTACTAAACAAAATATATTCTATGGGGTGTCATAAGCAAGTCATTAGAATACTTTCCTACTAAATTTATAAGACATAAGCATTCAATATTTGAGTAAACAAAGAGAAAATAAAGCTATCTATTGGGTTTCACTAAAAAGTCCATTGGAAGACTTGACTATTGTTGTTAAAAGATATAGGCATTCATATTATAGAGCCACAAACCACACTAGTAAAATAGAAACATGATAACATGGGATTCGAACCAACGACAGTTGTAATTTGATAGTGCAAACCCAACACCTTACTAACTGTGCTAACCAGACCGTGCATACCAGACACACAATTTATCAGAGATTTAAGTGAATAAGCTACAGTGTCCACATAACTAAACATAATATATTCAATGGGGTGTCATAAGCAAGTCATTAGAATACTTTCCTACTAAATGTATAAGACATAAGCATTCAATATTTGAGTAAACAAAGAGAAAATAAAGCTATCTATTGGGTTTCACTAAAAAGTCCATTGGAAGACTTGACTATTGTTGTTAAAAGACATAGGCATTCATATTATAGAGCCACAAACCACACTAGTAAAATAAAAACATGATAACATGGTATTTGAACCAATGACAGTCTTAATTTGCTAGTGCAAACCCAACACCTTACTAACTGTTCTAACCAGACTGTGCATACCAGGCCTGCAATTTATCAGAGATTTAAGTGAATAAGCTACAGTGTCCAAGGTACTAAACATAATATATTCTATGGGGTGTCATAAGCAAGCCATTAGAATACTTTCCTACTAAATTTATAAGACATAAGCATTCAATATTTGAGTAAACAAAGAGAAAATAAAGCTATCTATAGGGTTTTACTAAAAAGTCCATTGGAAGACTTGACTATTGTTGTTAAAAGACATAGGCATTCATATTATAGAGCCACAAACCACACTAGTAAAATAAAAGCATGATAACATGGTATTCGAACCAATGACAGTCTTAATTTGATAGTGCAAACCCAACAACTTACTAACTGTGCTAACCAGACTGTACATACCAGACACATAATTTCTCAGAGATTTAAGTGAATTAGCTACAGTGTCCAAGGTACTAAACATAATATATTCAATGGGGTGTCATAAGCAAGTCATTAGAATACTTTCCTACTAAATTTATAAGACATAAGCATTCAATATTTGCATAAACAAAGAGAAAATAAAGCTATCTATTGGGTTTCACTAAAAAGTCCATTGGAAGACTTGACTATTGTTGTTAAAAGATATAGGCATTCATATTATAGAGCCACAAACCACACTAGTAAAATAGAAACATGATAACATGGCATTCGAACAAACGACAGTCTTAATTTAATAGTGCAAACCCAACACCTTACTAACTGTGCTAACCAGACTGTGCATACCAGACATGCAATTTATCAGAGATTTAAGTGAATAAGCTACAGTGTCCAAGGTACTAAACATAATATATTCTATGGGGTGTCATAAGCAAGTCATTAGAATACTTTCCTACTAAATTTATAAGACATAAGCATTCAATATTTGAGTAAACAACGAGAAAATAAAGCTATCTATTGGGTTTCACTAAAAAGTCCTTTGGAAGACTTGACTATTGTTGTTAAAAGACATAGGCATTCATATTATAGAGCCACAAACCACACTAGTAAAATAAAAACATGATAACATGGTATTCGAACCAATGACAGTCTTAATTTAATAGTGCAAACCCAACACCTTATTAACTGTGCTAACCAGACTGTGCATACCAGACATGCAATTTATCAGAGATTTAAGTGAATAAGCTACAGTGTCCAAGGTACTAAACATAATATATTCTATGGGGTGTCATAAGCAAGTCATTAGAATACTTTCCTACTAAATTTATAAGACATAAGCATTCAATATTTGAGTAAACAAAGAGAAAATAAAGCTATCTATTGGATTTCACTAAAAAGTCCATTGGAAGACTTGACTACTGTTGTTAAAAGACATAGGCATTCATATTATAGAGCCACAAACCACACTAGTAAAATAAAAACATGATAACATGGTATTCGAACCAATGACAGTCTTAATTTAATAGTGCAAACCCAACACCTTACTAACTGTGCTAACCAGACTGTGCATACAAGACATGCAATTTATCAGAGATTTAAGTGAATAAGCTACAGTGTCCAAGGTACTAAACATAATATATTCTATGGGGTGTCATAAGCAAGTCATTAGAATACTTTCCTACTAAATTTACAAGACATAAGCATTCAATATTTGAGTAAACAAAGAGAAAATAAAGCTATCTATTGGGTTTCACTAAAAAGTCCATTGGAAGACTTGACTATTGTTGTTAAAAGATATAGGCATTCATATTATAGAGCCACAAACCACACTAGTAAAATAGAAACATGATAACATGGGATTCGAACAAACGACAGTTTTAATTTGATAGTGCAAACCCAACACCTTACTAACTGTGCTAACCAGACTGTGCATACCAGACACACAATTTATCAGAGAATTAAGTGAATAAGCTACAGTGTCCACAGAACTAAACATAATATATTCAATGGGGTGTCATAAGCAAGTCATTAGAATACTTTCCTACTAAATTTATAAGACTTAAGCATTCAATATTTGAGTAAACAAAGAGAAAATAAAGCTATCTATTGGGTTTCACTAAAAAGTCCATTGGAAGACTTGACTATTGTTGTTAAAAGACATAGGCATTCATATTATAGAGCCACAAACCACACTAGTAAAATAAAAACATGATAACATGGTATTCGAACCAATGACAGTCTTAATTTAATAGTGCAAACCCAACACCTTACTAACTGTGCTAACCAGACTGTGCATACCAGACATGCAATTTATCAGAGATTTAAGTGAATAAGCTACAGTGTCCAAGGTACTAAACATAATATATTCAATGGGGTGTCATAAGCAAGTCATTAGAATACTTTCCTACTAAATTTATAAGACATAAGCATTCAATATTTGAGTAAACAAAGAGAAAATAAAGCTATCTATTGGATTTCACTAAAAAGTCCATTGGAAGACTTTACTACTGTTGTTAAAAGACATAGGCATTCATATTATAGAGCCACAAACCACACTAGTAAAATAAAAACATGGGACTCGAACCAATGACAGTCTTAATTTGATAGGGCAAACCCAACACCTTACTAACTATGCTAACCAGATTGTGCATACCAGACATGCAATTTATCAGAGATTTAAGTGAATAAGCTATAGTGTCCAAGGTACTAAACATAATATATTCTATGGGGTGTCATAAGCAAGTCATTAGAATACTTTTCTACTAAATTTATAAGACATAAGCATTCAATATTTGAGTAAACAAAGAGAAAATAAAGCTATCTATTGGGTTTCACTAAAAAGTCCATTGGAAGACTTGACTATTGTTGTTAAAAGACATAGGCATTCCTATTATAGAGCCACAAACCACACTAGTAAAATAAAAACATGATAACATGGTATTTGAACCAATGACAGTCTTAATTTGATAGTGCAAACCCAACACCTTACTAACTGTGGTAACCAGACTGTGCATACCAGACATGCAATTTATCAGAGATTTAAGTGAATAAGCTACAGTGTCCAAGGTACTAAACAAAATATATTCTATGGGGTGTCATAAGCAAGTCATTAGAATACTTTCCTACTAAATTTATAAGACATAAGCATTCAATATTTGAGTAAACAAAGAGAAAATAAAGCTATCTATTGGGTTTCACTAAAAAGTCCATTGGAAGACTTGACTATTGTTGTTAAAAGACATAGGCATTCATATTATAGAGCCACAAACCCCACTAGTAAAAAAAAACATGATAACATAGTATTTGAACCAATGACAGTCTTAATTTGATAGTGCAAACCCAACACCTTACTAACTGTGCTAACCAGACTGTGCATACAAGACATGCAATTTATCAGAGATTTAAGTGAATAAGCTACAGTATCCAAGGTACTAAACATAATATATTCTATGGGGTGTCATAAGCAAGTCATTAGAATACTTTCCTACTAAATTTATAAGACATAAGCATTCAATATTTGAGTAAACAAAGAGAAAATAAAGCTATCTATTGGGTTTCACTAAAAAGTCCATTGGAAGACTTGACTATTGTTGTTAAAAGATATAGGCATTCATATTATAGAGCCACAAACCACACTAGGAAAATAGAAACATGATAACATGGGATTCGAACCAACGACAGTCTTAATTTGATAGTGCAAACCCAACACCTTACTAACTGTGCTAACCAGACTGTGCATACCAGACACACAATTTATCAGAGATTTAAGTGAATAAGCTACAGTGTCCACAGAACTAAACATAATATATTCAATGGGGTGTCATAAGCAAGTCATTAGAATACTTTCCTACTAAATTTATAAGACTTAAGCATTCAATATTTGAGTAAACAAAGAGAAAATAAAGCTATCTATTGGGTTTCACTTAAAAGTCCATTGGAAGACTTGACTATTGTTGTTAAAAGACATAGGCATTCATATTATAGAGCCACAAACCACACTAGTAAAATAAAAACATGATAACATGGTATTCGAACCAATGACAGTCTTAATTTAATAGTGCAAACCCAACACCTTACTAACTGTGCTAACCAGACTGTGCATACAAGACATGCAATTTATCAGAGATTTAAGTGAATAAGCTACAGTGTCCAAGGTACTAAACATAATATATTCTATGGGGTGTCATAAGCAAGTCATTAGAATACTTTCCTACTAAATTTATAAGACATAAGCATTCAATATTTGAGTAAACAAAGAGAAAATAAAGCTATCTATTGGGTTTCACTAAAAAGTCCATTGGAAGACTTGACTATTGTTGTTAAAAGATATAGGCATTCATATTATAGAGCCACAAACCACACTAGTAAAATAGAAACATGATAACATGGGATTCGAACAAACGACAGTCTTAATTTGATAGTGCAAACACAACACCTTACTAACTGTGCTAACCAGACTGTGCATACCAGACACACAATTTATCAGAGATTTAAGTGAATAAGCTACAGTGTCCACAGAACTAAACATAATATATTCAATGGGGTGTCATAAGCAAGTCATTAGAATACTTTCCTACTAAATTTATAAGACTTAAGCATTCAATATTTGAGTAAACAAAGAGAAAATAAAGCTATCTATTGGGTTTCACTTAAAAGTCCATTGGAAGACTTGACTATTGTTGTTAAAAGACATAGGCATTCATATTATAGAGCCACAAACCACACTAGTAAAATAAAAACATGATAACATGGTATTCGAACCAATGACAGTCTTAATTTAATAGTGCAAACCCAACACCTTACTAACTGTGCTAACCAGACTGTGCATACCAGACATGCAATTTATCAGAGATTTAAGTGAATAAGCTACAGTGTCCAAGGTACTAAACATAATATATTCTATGGGGTGTCATAAGCAAGTCATTAGAATACTTTCCTACTAAATTTATAAGACATAAGCATTCAATATTTGAGTAAACAAAGAGAAAATAAAGCTATCTATTGAATTTCACTAAAAAGTCCATTGGAAGACTTGACTACTGTTGTTAAAAGACATAGGCATTCATATTATAGAGCCACAAGCCACACTAGTAAAATAAAAACATGAGACTCGAACCAATAACAGTCTTAATTTGATAGGGCAAACCGAACACCTTACTAACTGTGCTAACCAGACTGTGCATACCAGGCCTGCAATTTATCAGAGATTTAAGTGAATAAGCTACAGTGTCCAAGGTACTAAACATAATATATTCTATGGGGTGTCATAAGCAAGCCATTAGAATACTTTCCTACTAAATTTATAAGACATAAGCATTCAATATTTGAGTAAACAAAGAGAAAATAAAGCTATCTATAGGGTTTTACTAAAAAGTCCATTGGAAGACTTGACTATTGTTGTTAAAAGACATAGGCATTCATATTATAGAGCCACAAACCACACTAGTAAAATAAAAGCATGATAACATGGTATTCGAACCAATGACAGTCTTAATTTGATAGTGCAAACCCAACGACTTACTAACTGTGCTAACCAGACTGTACATACCAGACACATAATTTCTCAGAGATTTAAGTGAATAAGCTACAGTGTCCACAGAACTAAACATAATATATTCAATGGGGTGTCATAAGCAAGTCATTAGAATACTTTCCTACTAAATTTATAAGACTTAAGCATTCAATATTTGAGTAAACAAAGAGAAAATAAAGCTATCTATTGGGTTTCACTAAAAAGTCCATTGGAAGACTTGACTATTGTTGTTAAAAGACATAGGCATTCATATTATAGAGCCACAAACCACACTAGTAAAATAAAAACATGATAACATGGTATTCGAACCAATGACAGTCTTAATTTAATAGTGCAAACCCAACACCTTACTAACTGTGCTAACCAGACTATGCATACAAGACAAGCAATTTATCAGAGATTTAAGTGAATAAGCTACAGTGTCCAAGGTACTAAACATAATATATTCTATGGGGTGTCATAAGCAAGTCATTAGAATACTTTCCTACTAAATTTATAAGACATAAGCATTCAATATTTGAGTAAACAAAGAGAAAATAAAGCTATCTATTGGGTTTCACTAAAAAGTCCATTGGAAGACTTGACTATTGTTGTTAAAAGACATAGGCATTCATATTATAGAGCCACAAACCACACTAGTAAAATAAGAACATGATAACATGGTATTCGAACCAATGACAGTCTTAATTTGATAGTGCAAACCAAACACCTTACTAACTGTGCTAACCAGACTGTGCATACCAGACACACAATTTATCAGAAATTTAAGTGAATAAGCTACAGTGTCCAAGGTACTAAACATAATATATTCTATGGGGTGTCATAAGCAAGTCATTAGAATACTTTACTACTAAATTTATAAGACATAAGCATTCAATATTTGAGTAAACAAAGAGAAAATAAAGCTATCTATTGGGTTTCACTAAAAAGTCCATTGGAAGACTTGACTACTGTTGTTAAAAGACATAGGCATTCATATTATAGAGCCACAAACCACACTAGTAAAATAAAAACATGGGATTCGAACCAATGACAGTCTTAATTTGATAGTGCAAACCCAACACCTTACTAACTGTGCTAACCAGACTGTGCATACAAGACAAGCAATTTATCAGAGATTTAAGTGAATAAGCTACAGTGTCCAAGGTACTAAACATAATATATTCTATGGGGTGTCATAAGCAAGTCATTAGAATACTTTCCTACTAAATTTATAAGACATAAGCATTCAATATTTGAGTAAACAAAGAGAAAATAAAGCTATCTATTGGGTTTCATTAAAAAGTCCATTGGAATACTTGACTATTGTTGTTAAAAGACAAAGGCATTCATATTATAGAGCCACAAACCACACTAGTAAAATAAAAACATGGGATTCGAACCAATGACAGTCTTAATTTGATAGTGCAAACCCAACACCTTACTAACTGTGCTAACCAGACTGTGCATACCAGACCTGCAATTTATCAGAGATTTAAGTGAATAAGCTACAGTGTCCAAGGTACTAAACATAATATATTCTATGGGGTGTCATAAGCAAGTCATTAGAATACTTTTCTACTAAATTTATAAGACATAAGCATTCAATATTTGAGTAAACAAAGAGAAAATAAAGCTATCTATTGGGTTTCACTAAAAAGTCCATTGGAAGACTTGACTATTGTTGTTAAAAGACATAGGCATTCATATTATAGAGCCACAAACCACACTAGTAAAATAAAAACATGATAACATGGTATTCGAACCAATGACAGTCTTAATTTAATAGTGCAAACCCAACACCTTACTAACTGTGCTAACCAGACTGTGCATACCCGGCATGCAATTTATCAGAGATTTAAGTGAATAAGCTACAGTGTCCACAGAACTAAACATAATATATTCAATGGGGTGTCATAAGCAAGTCATTAGAATACTTTCCTACTAAATTTATAAGACTTAAGCATTCAATATTTGAGTAAACAAAGAGAAAATAAAGCTATCTATTGGGTTTCACTAAAAAGTCCATTGGAAGACTTGACTATTGTTGTTAAAAGACATAGGCATTCATATTATAGAGCCACAAACCACACTAGTAAAATAAAAACATGATAACATGGTATTCGAACCAATGACAGTCTTAATTTAATAGTGCAAACCCAACACCTTACTAACTGTGCTAACCAGACTGTGCATACAAGACATGCAATTTATCAGAGATTTAAGTGAATAAGCTACAGTGTCCAAGGTACTAAACATAATATATTCTATGGGGTGTCATAAGCAAGTCATTAGAATACTTTCCTACTAAATTTATAAGACATAAGCATTCAATATTTGAGTAAACAAAGAGAAAATAAAGCTATCTATTGGGTTTCACTAAAAAGTCCATTGGAAGACTTGACTATTGTTGTTAAAAGATATAGGCATTCATATTATAGAGCCACAAACTACACTAGTAAAATAGAAAAACGATAACATGGGATTCGAACAAACGACAGTCTTAATTTGATAGTGCAAACCCAACACCTTACTAACTGTGCTAACCAGACTGTGCATACCAGACAAACAATTTATCAGAGATTTAAGTGAATAAGCTACAGTGTCCACAGAACTAAACATAATATATTCAATGGGGTGTCATAAGCAAGTCATTAGAATACTTTCCTACTAAATTTATAAGACTTAAGCATTCAATATTTGAGTAAACAAAGAGAAAATAAAGCTATCTATTGGGTTTCACTAAAAAGTCCATTGGAAGACTTGACTATTGTTGTTAAAAGATATAGGCATTCATATTATAGAGCCACAACCCACACTAGTAAAATAAAAACATGATAACATGGTATTCGAACCAATGACAGTCTTAATTTAATAGTGCAAACCCAACACCTTACTAACTGTGCTAACCAGACTGTGCATACAAGACATGCAATTTATCAGAGATTTAAGTGAATAAGCTACAGTGTCCAAGGTACTAAACATAATATATTCTATGGGGTGTCATAAGCAAGTCATTAGAATACTTTCCTACTAAATTTATAAGACATAAGCATTCAATATTTGAGTAAACAAAGAGAAAATAAAGCTATCTATTGGGTTTCACTAAAAAGTCCATTGGAAGACTTGACTATTGTTGTTAAAATACATAGGCATTCATATTATAGAGCCACAAACCCCACTAGTAAAATAAAAACATGATAACATGGTATTTGAACCAATGACAGTCTTAATTTGATAGTGCAAACCCAACACCTTACTAACCGTGCTAACCAGACTGTGCGTACCAGACATGCAATTTATCAGAGATTTAAGTGAATAAGCTACAGTGTCCAAGGTACTAAACATAATATATTCTATGGGGTGTCATAAGCAAGTCATTAGAATACTTTCCTACTAAATTTATAAGACATAAGCATTCAATATTTGAGTAAACAAAGAGAAAATAAAGCTATCTATTGGGTTTCACTAAAAAGTCCATTGGAAGACTTGACTATTGTAGTTAAAAGATATAGGCATTCATATTATAGAGCCACAAACTACACTAGTAAAATAGAAAAACGATAACATGGGATTCGAACAAACGACAGTCTTAATTTGATAGTGCAAACCCAACACCTTACTAACTGTGCTAACCAGACTGTGCATACCAGACAAACAATTTATCAGAGATTTAAGTGAATAAGCTACAGTGTCCACAGAACTAAACATAATATATTCAATGGGGTGTCATAAGCAAGTCATTAGAATACTTTCCTACTAAATTTATAAGACTTAAGCATTCAATATTTGAGTAAACAAAGAGAAAATAAAGCTATCTATTGGGTTTCACTAAAAAGTCCATTGGAAGACTTGACTATTGTTGTTAAAAGATATAGGCATTCATATTATAGAGCCACAAACCACACTAGTAAAATAAAAACATGATAACATGGTATTCGAACCAATGACAGTCTTAATTTAATAGTGCAAACCCAACACCTTACTAACTGTGCTAACCAGACTGTGCATACAAGACATGCAATTTATCAGAGATTTAAGTGAATAAGCTACAGTGTCCAAGGTACTAAACATAATATATTCAATGGGGTGTCATAAGCAAGTCATTAGAATACTTTCCTACTAAATTTATAAGACTTAAGCATTCAATATTTGAGTAAACAAAGAGAAAATAAAGCTATCTATTGGGTTTCACTAAAAAGTCCATTGGAAGACTTGACTATTGTTGTTAAAATACATAGGCATTCATATTATAGAGCCACAAACCCCACTAGTAAAATAAAAACATGATAACATGGTATTTGAACCAATGACAGTCTTAATTTGATAGTGCAAACCCAACACCTTACTAACCGTGCTAACCAGACTGTGCATACCAGACATGCAATTTATCAGAGATTTAAGTGAATAAGCTACAGTGTCCAAGGTACTAAACATAATATATTCTATGGGGTGTCATAAGCAAGTCATTAGAATACTTTCCTACTAAATTTATAAGACATAAGCATTCAATATTTGAGTAAACAAAGAGAAAATAAAGCTATCTATTGGGTTTCACTAAAAAGTCCATTGGAAGACTTGACTATTGTTGTTAAAAGACATAGGCATTCATATTATAGAGCCACAAACCACACTAGTAAAATAATAACATGATAACATGGTATTTGAACCAATGACAGTCTTAATTTGCTAGTGCAAACCCAACACCTTACTAACTGTTCTAACCAGACTGTGCATACCAGGCATGCAATTTATCAGAGATTTAAGTGAATAAGCTACAGTGTCCAAGGTACTAAACATAATATATTCTATGGGGTGTCATAAGCAAGCCATTAGAATACTTTCCTACTAAATTTATAAGACATAAGCATTCAATATTTGAGTAAACAAAGAGAAAATAAAGCTATCTATAGGGTTTTACTAAAAAGTCCATTGGAAGACTTGACTATTGTTGTTAAAAGACATAGGCATTCATATTATAGAGCCACAAACCACACTAGTAAAATAAAAGCATGATAACATGGTATTCGAACCAATGACAGTCTTAATTTGATAGTGCAAACGCAACACCTTACTAACTGTGCTAACCAGACTGTACATACCAGACACATAATTTCTCAGAGATTTAAGTGAATAAGCTACAGTGTCCAAGGTACTAAACATAATATATTCAATGGGGTGTCATAAGCAAGTCATTAGAATACTTTCCTACTAAATTTATAAGACATAAGCATTCAATATTTGCGTAAACAAAGAGAAAATAAAGCTATCTATTGGGTTTCACTAAAAAGTCCATTGGAAGACTTGACTATTGTTGTTAAAAGATATAGGCATTCATATTATAGAGCCACAAACCACACTAGTAAAATAGAAACATGATAACATGGCATTCGAACAAACGACAGTCTTAATTTGATAGTGCAAACCCAACACCTTACTAACTGTGCTAACCAGACCGTGCATACCAGACACACAATTTATCAGAGATTTAAGTGAATAAGCTACAGTGTCCACAGAACTAAACATAATATATTCAATGGGGTGTCATAAGCAAGTTATTAGAATACTTTCCTACTAAATTTATAAGACATAAGCATTCAATATTTGAGTAAACAAAGAGAAAATAAAGCTATCTATTGGGTTTCACTAAAAAGTCCATTGGAAGACTTGACTACTGTTGTTAAAAGACATAGGCATTCATATTATAGAGCCACAAACCACACTAGTAAAATAAAAACATGGGATTCGAACCAATGACAGTCTTAATTTGATAGTGCAAACCCAACACCTTACTAACTGTGCTAACCAGACTGTGCATACAAGACAAGCAATTTATCAGAGATTTAAGTGAATAAGCTACAGTGTCCAAGGTACTAAACATAATATATTCTATGGGCTGTCATAAGCAAGTCATTAGAATACTTTCCTACTAAATTTATAAGACATAAGCATTCAATATTTGAGTAAACAAAGAGAAAATAAAGCTATCTATTGGGTTTCACTAAAAAGTCCATTGGAATACTTGACTATTGTTGTTAAAAGACATAGGCATTCATATTATAGAGCCACAAACCACACTAGTAAAATAAAAACATGGGATTCGAACCAATGACAGTCTTAATTTGATAGTGCAAACCCAACACCTTACTAACTGTGCTAACCAGACTGTGCATACCTGACCTGCAATTTATCAGAGATTTAAGTGAATAAGCTACAGTGTCCAAGGTACTAAACATAATATATTCTATGGGGTGTCATAAGCAAGTCATTAGAATACTTTTCTACTAAATTTATAAGACATAAGCATTCAATATTTGAGTAAACAAAGAGAAAATAAAGCTATCTATTGGGTTTCACTAAAAAGTCCATTGGAAGACTTGACTATTGTTGTTAAAAGACATAGGCATTCATATTATAGAGCCACAAACCCCACTAGTAAAAAAAAACATGATAACATGGTATTTGAACCAATGACAGTCTTAATTTGATAGTGCAAACCCAACACCTTACTAACTGTGCTAACCAGACTGTGCATACCAGAGATGCAATTTATCAGAGATTTAAGTGAATAAGCTACAGTGTCCACAGAACTAAACATAATATATTCAATGGGGTGTCATAAGCAAGTCATTAGAATACTTTCCTACTAAATTTATAAGACTTAAGCATTCAATATTTGAGTAAACAAAGAGAAAATAAAGCTATCTATTGGGTTTCACTAAAAAGTCCATTGGAAGACTTGACTATTGTTGTTAAAAGACATAGGCATTCATATTATAGAGCCACAAACCACACTAGTAAAATAAAAACATGATAACATGGTATTCGAACCAATGACAGTCTTAATTTAATAGTGCAAACCCAACACCTTACTAACTGTGCTAACCAGACTGTGCATACAAGACATGCAATTTATCAGAGATTTAAGTGAATAAGCTACAGTGTCCAAGGTACTAAACATAATATATTCTATGGGGTGTCATAAGCAAGTCATTAGAATACTTTCCTACTAAATTTATAAGACATAAGCATTCAATATTTGAGTAAACAAAGAGAAAATAAAGCTATCTATTGGGTTTCACTAAAAAGTCCATTGGAAGACTTGACTATTGTTGTTAAAAGATATAAGCATTCATATTATAGAGCCACAAACTACACTAGTAAAATAGAAACACGATAACATGGGATTCGAACAAACGACAGTCTTAATTTGATAGTGCAAACCCAACACCTTACTAACTGTGCTAACCAGACTGTGCATACCAGACAAACAATTTATCAGAGATTTAAGTGAATAAGCTACAGTGTCCACAGAACTAAACATAATATATTCAATGGGGTGTCATAAGCAAGTCATTAGAATACTTTCCTACTAAATTTATAAGACTTAAGCATTCAATATTTGAGTAAACAAAGAGAAAATAAAGCTATCTATTGGGTTTCACTAAAAAGTCCATTGGAAGACTTGACTATTGTTGTTAAAAGATATAGGCATTCATATTATAGAGCCACAAACCACACTAGTAAAATAAAAACATGATAACATGGTATTCGAACCAATGACAGTCTTAATTTAACAGTGCAAACCCAACACCTTACTAACTGTGCTAACCAGACTGTGCATACAAGACATGCAATTTATCAGAGATTTAAGTGAATAAGCTACAGTGTCCAAGGTACTAAACATAATATATTCTATGGGGTGTCATAAGCAAGTCATTAGAATACTTTCCTACTAAATTTATAAGACATAAGCATTCAATATTCGAGTAAACAAAGAGAAAATAAAGCTATCTATTGGGTTTCACTAAAAAGTCCATTGGAAGACTTGACTATTGTTGTTAAAATACTTAGGCATTCATATTATAGAGCCACAAACCCCACTAGTAAAATAAAAACATGATAACATGGTATTTGAACCAATGACAGTCTTAATTTGATAGTGCAAACCCAACACCTTACTAACTGTGCTAACCAGACTGTGCATACCAGACATGCAATTTATCAGAGATTTAAGTGAATAAGCTACAGTGTCCAAGGTACTAAACATAATATATTCTATGGGGTGTCATAAGCAAGTCATTAGAATTCTTTCCTACTAAATTTATAAGACATAAGCATTCAATATTTGAGTAAACAAAGAGAAAATAAAGCTATCTATTGGATTTCACTAAAAAGTCCATTGGAAGACTTGACTACTGTTGTTAAAAGACATAGGCATTCATATTATAGAGCCACAAACCACACTAGTAAAATAAAAACATGGGACTCGAACCAATGACAGTCTTAATTTGATAGGGCAAACCCAACACCTTACTAACTGTGCTAACCAGACTGTGCATACCAGACATGCAATTTATCAGAGATTTAAGTGAATAAGCTACAGTGTCCAAGGTACTAAACATAATATATTCTATGGGGTGTCATAAGCAAGTCATTAGAATACTTTCCTACTAAATTTATAAGACATAAGCATTCAATATTTGAGTAAACAAAGAGAAAATAAAGCTATCTATTGGGTTTCACTAAAAAGTCCATTGGAAGACTTGACTATTGTTGTTAAAAGACATAGGCATTCCTATTATAGAGCCACAAACCACACTAGTAAAATAAAAACATGATAACATGGTATTTGAACCAATGACAGTCTTTATTTGATAGTGCAAACCCAACACCTTACTAACTGTGCTAACCAGACTGTGCATACCAGACATGCAATTTATCAGAGATTTAAGTGAATAAGCTACAGTGTCCAAGGTACTAAACAAAATATATTCTATGGGGTGTCATAAGCAAGTCATTAGAATACTTTCCTACTAAATTTATAAGACATAAGCATTCAATATTTGAGTAAACAAAGAGAAAATAAAGCTATCTATTGGGTTTCACTAAAAAGTCCATTGGAAGACTTGACTATTGTTGTTAAAAGATATAGGCATTCATATTATAGAGCCACAAACCACACTAGTAAAATAGAAACATGATAACATGGGATTCGAACCAATGACAGTTGTAATTTGATAGTGCAAACCCAACACCTTACTAGCTGTGCTAACCAGACCGTGCATACCAGACACACAATTTATCAGATATTTAAGTGAATAAGCTACAGTGTCCACATAACTAAACATAATATATTCAATGGGGTGTCATAAGCAAGTCATTAGAATACTTTCCTACTAAATGTATAAGACATAAGCATTCAATATTTGAGTAAACAAAGAGAAAATAAAGCTATCTATTGGGTTTCACTAAAAAGTCCATTGGAAGACTTGACTATTGTTGTTAAAAGACATAGGCATTCATATTATAGAGCCACAAACCACACTAGTAAAATAATAACATGATAACATGGTATTTGAACCAATGACAGTCTTAATTTGCTAGTGCAAACCCAACACCTTACTAACTGTTCTAACCAGACTGTGCATACCAGGCATGCAATTTATCAGAGATTTAAGTGAATAAGCTACAGTGTCCAAGGTACTAAACATAATATATTCTATGGGGTGTCATAAGCAAGCCATTAGAATACTTTCCTACTAAATTTATAAGACATAAGCATTCAATATTTGAGTAAACAAAGAGAAAATAAAGCTATCTATAGGGTTTTACTAAAAAGTCCATTGGAAGACTTGACTATTGTTGTTAAAAGACATAGGCATTCATATTATAGAGCCACAAACCACACTAGTAAAATAAAAGCATGATAACATGGTATTCGAACCAATGACAGTCTTAATTTGATAGTGCAAACGCAACACCTTACTAACTGTGCTAACCAGACTGTACATACCAGACACATAATTTCTCAGAGATTTAAGTGAATAAGCTACAGTGTCCAAGGTACTAAACATAATATATTCAATGGGGTGTCATAAGCAAGTCATTAGAATACTTTCCTACTAAATTTATAAGACATAAGCATTCAATATTTGCGTAAACAAAGAGAAAATAAAGCTATCTATTGGGTTTCACTAAAAAGTCCATTGGAAGACTTGACTATTGTTGTTAAAAGATATAGGCATTCATATTATAGAGCCACAAACCACACTAGTAAAATAAAAACATGATAATATGGCATTCGAACAAACGACAGTCTTAATTTGATAGTGCAAACCCAACACCTTACTAACTGTGCTAACCAGACCGTGCATACCAGACACACAATTTATCAGAGATTTAAGTGAATAAGCTACAGTGTCCACAGAACTAAACATAATATATTCAATGGGGTGTCATAAGCAAGTTATTAGAATACTTTCCTACTAAATTTATAAGACATAAGCATTCAATATTTGAGTAAACAAAGAGAAAATAAAGCTATCTATTGGGTTTCACTAAAAAGTCCATTGGAAGACTTGACTATTGTTGTTAAAAGACATAGGCATTCATATTATAGAGCCACAAACCACACTAGTAAAATAAAAAACATGATAAAATGGTATTCGAACCAATGACAGTCTTAATTTGATAGTGCAAACCCAACACCTTACTAACTGTGCTAACCAGACTGTGCATACCAGACATGCAATTTATCAGAGATTTAAGTGAATAAGCTACAGTGTCCAAGGTACTAAACATAATATATTCTATGGGGTGTCATAAGCAAGTCATTAGAATACTTTCCTACTAAATTTATAAGACATAAGCATTCAATATTTGAGTAAACAAAGAGAAAATAAAGCTATTGGGTTTCACTAAAAAGTCCATTGGAAGACTTGACTATTGTTGTTAAAAGACATAGGCATTCATATTATAGAGCCACAAACCACACTAGTAAAATAAAAACATGAGATTAGAACCAATGACAGTCTTAATTTGATATTGCAAACCCAACACCTTACTAACTGTGCTAACCAGACTGTACATACCAGACACATAATTTCTCAGAGATTTAAGTGAATAAGCTACAGTGTCCAAGGTACTAAACATAATATATTCAATGGGGTGTCATAAGCAAGTCATTAGAATACTTTCCTACTAAATTTATAAGACATAAGCATTCAATATTTGCGTAAACAAAGAGAAAATAAAGCTATCTATTGGGTTTCACTAAAAAGTCCATTGGAAGACTTGACTATTGTTGTTAAAAGATATAGGCATTCATATTATAGAGCCACAAACCACACTAGTAAAATAGAAACATGATAATATGGCATTCGAACAAACAACAGTCTTAATTTGATAGTGCAAACCCAACACCTTACTAACTGTGCTAACCAGACCGTGCATACCAGACATACAATTTATCAGAGATTTAAGTGAATAAGCTACAGTGTCCACAGAACTAAACATAATATATTCAATGGGGTGTCATAAGCAAGTTATTAGAATACTTTCCTACTAAATTTATAAGACATAAGCATTCAATATTTGAGTAAACAAAGAGAAAATAAAGCTATTGGGTTTCACTAAAAAGTCCATTGGAAGACTTGACTATTGTTGTTAAAAGACATAGGCATTCATATTATAGAGCCACAAACCACACTAGTAAAATAAAAAACATGATAACATGGTATTCGAACCAATGACAGTCTTAATTTGATAGTGCAAACCCAACACCTTACTAACTGTGCTAACCAGACTGTGCATACCAGACATGCAATTTATCAGAGATTTAAGTGAATAAGCTACAGTGTCCAAGGTACTAAACATAATATATTCTATGGGGTGTCATAAGCAAGTCATTAGAATACTTTCCTACTAAATTTATAAGACATAAGCATTCAATATTTGAGTAAACAAAGAGAAAATAAAGCTATTGGGTTTCACTAAAAAGTCCATTGGAAGACTTGACTATTGTTGTTAAAAGACATAGGCATTCATATTATAGAGCCACAAACCACACTAGTAAAATAAGAACATGATAACATGGTATTCGAACCAATGACAGTCTTAATTTGATAGTGCAAACCCAACACCTTACTAACTGTGCTAACCAGACTGTGCATACCATACACACAATTTATCAGAAATTTAAGTGAATAAGCTACAGTGTCCACGGAACTAAACATAATATATTCAATGGGGTGTCATAAGCAAGTCATTAGAATACTTTCCTACTAAATTTATAAAACATAAGCATTCAATATTTGAGTAAACAAAGAGAAAATAAAGCTATCTATTGGGTTTCACTAAAAAGTCCATTGGAAGACTTGACTATTGTTGTTAAAAGACATAGGCATTCATATTATAGAGCCACAAACCACACTAGTAAAATAAAAACATGATAACATGGTATTTGAACCAATGACAGTCTTAATTTGCTAGTGCAAACCCACCACCTTACTAACTGTGCTAACCAGACCGTGCATGCCAGACATGCAATTTATCAGAGATTTAAGTGAATAAGCTACAGTGTCCAAGGTACTAAACATAATATATTCTATGGGGTGTCATAAGCAAGTCATTAGAATACTTTCCTACTAAATTTATAAGACATAAGCATTCAATATTTGAGTAAACAAAGAGAAAATAAAGCTATCTACTGGGTTTCACTAAAAAGTCCATTGGAAGACTTGACTATTGTTGTTAAAAGACATAGGCATTCATATTATAGAGCCACAAACCACACTAGTAAAATAAAAACATGGGATTCGAACCAATGACAGTCTTAATTTGATAGTGCAAACCCAACACCTTACTAACTGTGCTAACCAGACTGTGCATACCAGACCTGCAATTTATCAGAGATTTAAGTGAATAAGCTACAGTGTCCAAGGTACTAAACATAATATATTCTATGGGGTGTCATAAGCAAGTCATTAGAATACTTTTCTACTAAATTTATAAGACATAAGCATTCAATATTTGAGTAAACAAAGAGAAAATAAAGCTATCTATTGGGTTTCACTAAAAAGTCCATTGGAATACTTGACTATTGTTGTTAAAAGATATAGGCATTCATATTATAGAGCCACAAACCACACTAGTAAAATAGAAACATGATAACATGGGATTCAAACCAACGACAGTCTTAATTTGATAGTGCAAACCCAACACCTTACTAGCTGTGCTGACCAGACCGTGCACACCAGACTTGCAATTTATCAGAGATTTAAGTGAATAAGCTACAGTGTCCAAGGTACTAAACATAATATATTCTATGGGGTGTCATAAGCAAGTCATTAGAATACTTTTCTACTAAATTTATAAGACATAAGCATTCAATATTTGAGTAAACAAAGAGAAAATAAAGCTATCTATTGGGTTTCACTAAAAAGTCCATTGGAAGACTTGACTATTGTTGTTAAAAGACATAGGCATTCATAT
The DNA here is from genome assembly GCF_028390025.1 of Pseudophryne corroboree. NCBI lineage: Eukaryota > Metazoa > Chordata > Amphibia > Anura > Myobatrachidae > Pseudophryne > Pseudophryne corroboree. Next base: position 10,539 of record NW_026970123.1, on the reverse strand, counting down.
TATAGAGCCACAAACCACACTAGTAAAATAAAAACATGATAACATGGTATTCGAACCAATGACAGTCTTAATTTGATAGTGCAAACCCAACACCTTACTAACTGTGCTAACCAGACTGTGCATACCAGACATGCAATTTATCAGAGATTTAAGTGAATAAGCTACAGTGTCCAAGGTACTAAACATAATATATTCTATGGGGTGTCATAAGCAAGTCATTAGAATACTTTCCTACTAAATTTATAAGACATAAGCATTCAATATTTGAGTAAACAAAGAGAAAATAAAGCTATCTATTGGGTTTCACTAAAAAGTCCATTGGAAGACTTGACTATTGTTGTTAAAAGACATAGGCATTCATATTATAGAGCCACAAACCACACTAGTAAAATAAAAACATGATAACATGGTATTCAAACCAATGACAGTCTTAATTTGATAGTGCAAACCCAACACCTTACTAACTGTGCTAACCAGACCGTGCATACCAGACTTGCAATTTATCAGAGATTTAAGTGAATAAGCTACAGTGTCCAAGGTACTAAACATAATATATTCTATGGGGTGTCATAAGCAAGTCATTAGAATACTTTCCTACTAACTTTATAAGACATAAGCATTCAATATTTGAGTAAACAAAGAGAAAATAAAGCTATCTATTGGGTTTCACTAAAAAGTCCATTGGAAGACTTGACTATTGTTGTTAAAAGACATAGGCATTCATATTATAGAGCCACAAACCACACTAGTAAAATAAAAACATGGGATTCGAACCAATGACAATCTTAATTTGATAGTGCAAACCAAACACCATACTAACTGTGCTAACCAGACTGTGCATACCAGACCTGCAATTTATCAGAGATTTAAGTGAATAAGCTACAGTGTCCAAAGTACTAAACATAATATATTCTATGGGGTGTCATAAGCAAGTCATTAGAATACTTTCCTACTAAATTTATAAGACATAAGCATTCAATATTTGAGTAAACAAAGAGAAAATAAAGCTATCTATTGGGTTTCACTAAAAAGTCCATTGGAAGACTTGACTATTGTTGTTAAAAGACATAGGCATTCATATTATAGAGCCACAAACCACACTAGTAAAATAAAAACATGATAACATGGTATTCAAACCAATGACAGTCTTAATTTGATAGTGCAAACCCAACATCTTACTAACTGTGCCAAGCAGACTGTGCATACCAGACATGCAATTTATCAGAGATTGAAGTGAATAAGCTACAGTGTCCAAGGTACTAAACATAATATATTCTATGGGGTGTCATAAGCAAGTCATTAGAATACTTTTCTACTAAATTTATAAGACATAAGCATTCAATATTTGAGTAAACAAAGAGAAAATAAAGCTATCTATTGGGTTTCACTAAAAAGTCCATTGGAAGACTTGACTATTGTTGTTAAAAGACATAGGCATTCATATTATAGAGCCACAAACCACACTAGTAAAATAGAAACATGATAACATGGGATTCAAACCAATGACAGTCTTAATTTGATAGTGCAAACCCAACACCTTACTAACTGTGCTGACCAGACCGTGCATACCAGACACACAATTTATCAGAGATTTAAGTGAATAAGCTACAGTGTCCACAGAACTAAACATAATATATTCAATGGGGTGTCATAAGCAAGCTATTAGAATACTTTCCTACTAAATTTATAAGACATAAGCATTCAATATTTGAGTAAACAAAGAGAAAATAAAGCTATCTATTGGGTTTCACTAAAAAGTCCATTGGAAGACTTGACTATTGTTGTTAAAAGACATAGGCATTCATATTATAGAGCCACAAACAACACTAGTAAAATAAAAACATGATAACATAGTATTCGAACCAATGACAGTCTTAATTTAATAGTGCAAACCCAACACCTTACTAACTGTGCTAACCAGACTGTACATACCAGACATGCAATTTATCAGAGATTTAAGTGAATAAGCTACAGTGTCCAAGGTACTAAACATAATATATTCTATGGGGTGTCATAAGCAAGTCATTAGAATACTTTCCTACTAAATTTATAAGACATAAGCATTCAATATTTGAGTAAACAAAGAGAAAATAAAGCTATCTATTGGGTTTCACTAAAAAGTCCAATGGAAGACTTGACTATTGTTGTTAAAAGACATAGGCATTCATATTATAGAGCCACAAACCACACTAGTAAAATAAAAACATGATAACATGGTATTCGAACCAATGACAGTCTTAATTTGATAGTGCAAACCCAACACCTTACTAACTGTGCTAACCAGACTGTGCATACCAGACACACAAGTTATCAGAAATTTAAGTGAATAAGCTACAGTGTCCACGGAACTAAACATAATATATTCAATGGGGTGTCATAAGCAAGTCATTAGAATACTTTCCTACTAAATTTATAAGACATAAGCATTCAATATTTCAGTAAACAAAGAGAAAATAAAGCTATCTATTGGGTTTTACTAAAAAGTCCATTGGAAGACTTGACTATTGTTGTTAAAAGACATAGGCATTCATATTTTAGAGCCACAAACCACACTAGTAAAATAGAAACATGATAACATGGGATTCAAACCAACGACAGTCTTAATTTGATAGTGCAAACCCAACACCTTACTAACTGTGCTGACCAGACCGTGCATACCAGACACACAATTTATCAGAGATTTAAGTGAATAAGCTACAGTGTCCACAGAACTAAACATAATATATTCAATGGGGTGTCATAAGCAAGTTATTAGAATACTTTCCTACTAAATTTACAAGACATAAGCATTCAATATTTGAGTAAACAAAGAGAAAATAAAGCTATCTATTGGGTTTCACTAAAAAGTCCATTGGAAGACTTGACTATTGTTGTTAAAAGACATAGGCATTCATATTATAGAGCCACAAACCACACTAGTAAAATAAAAACATGATAACATGGTATTCGAACCAATGACAGTCTTAATTTAATAGTGCAAACCCAACACCTTACTAACTGTGCTAACCAGACTGTACATACCAGACATGCAATTTATCAGAGATTTAAGTGAATAAGCTACAGTGTCCAAGGTACTAAACATAATATATTCTATGGGGTGTCATAAGCAAGTCATTAGAATACTTTCCTACTAAATTTATAAGACATAAGCATTCAATATTTGAGTAAACAAAGAGAAAATAAAGCTATCTATTGGGTTTCACTAAAAAGTCCATTGGAAGACTTGACTATTGTTGTTAAAAGACATAGGCATTCATATTATAGAGCCACAAACCACACTAGTAAAATAAAAACATGATTACATGGTATTCGAACCAATGACAGTCTTAATTTGATAGTGCAAACCAAACACCTTACTAACTGTGCTAACCAGACTGTGCATACCAGACACACAAGTTATCAGAAATTTAAGTGAATAAGCTACAGTGTCCATGGAACTAAACATAATATATTCAATGGGGTGTCATAAGCAAGTCATTAGAATACTTTCCTACTAAATTTATAAGACATAAGCATTCAATATTTCAGTAAACAAAGAGAAAATAAAGCTATCTATTGGGTTTCTCTAAAAAGTCCATTGGAAGACTTGACTATTGTTGTTAAAAGACATAGGCATTCATATTATAGAGCCACAAACCACACTAGTAAAATAAAAACATGATAACATGGTATTCGAACCAATGACAGTCTTAATTTGATAGTGCAAACCCAAAACCTTACTAACTGTGCTAACCAGACTGTGCATACCAGACTTGCAATTTATCAGAGATTTAAGTGAATAAGCTACAGTGTCCAAGGTACTAAACATAATATATTCTATGGGGTGTCATAAGCAAGTCAATAGAATACTTTCCTACTAAATTTATAAGACATAAGCATTCAATATTTGAGTAAACAAAGAGAAAATAAAGCTATCTATTGGGTTTCACTAAAAAGTCCATTGGAAGACTTGACTATTGTTGTTAAAAGACATAGGCATTCATATTATAGAGCCACAAACCACACTAGTAAAATAAAAACATGATTACATGGTATTCGAACCAATGACAGTCTTAATTTGATAGTGCAAACCCAACACCTAACTAACTGTGCTAACCAGACTGTGCATACCAGACACACAAGTTATCAGAAATTCAAGTGAATAAGCTACAGTGTCCACGGAACTAAACATAATATATTCAATGGGGTTTCATAAGCAAGTCATTAGAATACTTTCCTACTAAATTTATAAGACATAAGCATTCAATATTTGAGTAAACAAAGAGAAAATAAAGCTATCTATTGGGTTTCTCTAAAAAGTCCATTGGAAGACTTGACTATTGTTGTTAAAAGACATAGGCATTCATATTATAGAGCCACAAACCACACTAGTAAAATAAAAACATGATTACATGGTAATCGAACCAATGACAGTCTTAATTTGATAGTGCAAACCCAACACCTTACTAACTGTGCTAACCAGACCGTGCATACCAGACTTGCAATTTATCAGAGATTTAAGTGAATAAGCTACAGTGTCCAAGGTACTAAACATAATATATTCTATGGGGTGTCATAAGCAAGTCATTAGAATACTTTCCTACTAACTTTATAAGACATAAGCATTCAATATTTGAGTAAACAAAGAGAAAATAAAGCTATCTATTGGGTTTCACTAAAAAGTCCATTGGAAGACTTGACTATTGTTGTTAAAAGACATAGGCATTCATATTATAGAGCCACAAACCACACTAGTAAAATAAAAACATGGGATTCGAACCAATGACAATCTTAATTTGATAGTGCAAACCAAACACCATACTAACTGTGCTAACCAGACTGTGCATACCAGACCTGCAATTTATCAGAGATTTAAGTGAATAAGCTACAGTGTCCAAAGTACTAAACATAATATATTCTATGGGGTGTCATAAGCAAGTCATTAGAATACTTTCCTACTAAATTTATAAGACATAAGCATTCAATATTTGAGTAAACAAAGAGAAAATAAAGCTATCTATTGGGTTTCACTAAAAAGTCCATTGGAAGACTTGACTATTGTTGTTAAAAGACATAGGCATTCATATTATAGAGCCACAAACCACACTAGTAAAATAAAAACATGATAACATGGTATTCAAACCAATGACAGTCTTAATTTGATAGTGCAAACCCAACATCTTACTAACTGTGCCAAGCAGACTGTGCATACCAGACATGCAATTTATCAGAGATTGAAGTGAATAAGCTACAGTGTCCAAGGTACTAAACATAATATATTCTATGGGGTGTCATAAGCAAGTCATTAGAATACTTTTCTACTAAATTTATAAGACATAAGCATTCAATATTTGAGTAAACAAAGAGAAAATAAAGCTATCTATTGGGTTTCACTAAAAAGTCCATTGGAAGACTTGACTATTGTTGTTAAAAGACATAGGCATTCATATTATAGAGCCACAAACCACACTAGTAAAATAGAAACATGATAACATGGGATTCAAACCAACGACAGTCTTAATTTGATAGTCCAAACCCAACACCTTACTAACTGTGCTGACCAGACCGTGCATACCAGACACACAATTTATCAGAGATTTAAGTGAATAAGCTACAGTGTCCACAGAACTAAACATAATATATTCAATGGGGTGTCATAAGCAAGCTATTAGAATACTTTCCTACTAAATTTATAAGACATAAGCATTCAATATTTGAGTAAACAAAGAGAAAATAAAGCTATCTATTGGGTTTCACTAAAAAGTCCATTGGAAGACTTGACTATTGTTGTTAAAAGACATAGGCATTCATATTATAGAGCCACAAACAACACTAGTAAAATAAAAACATGATAACATAGTATTCGAACCAATGACAGTCTTAATTTAATAGTGCAAACCCAACACCTTACTAACTGTGCTAACCAGACTGTACATACCAGACATGCAATTTATCAGAGATTTAAGTGAATAAGCTACAGTGTCCAAGGTACTAAACATAATATATTCTATGGGGTGTCATAAGCAAGTCATTAGAATACTTTCCTACTAAATTTATAAGACATAAGCATTCAATATTTGAGTAAACAAAGAGAAAATAAAGCTATCTATTGGGTTTCACTAAAAAGTCCAATGGAAGACTTGACTATTGTTGTTAAAAGACATAGGCATTCATATTATAGAGCCACAAACCACACTAGTAAAATAAAAACATGATAACATGGTATTCGAACCAATGACAGTCTTAATTTGATAGTGCAAACCCAACACCTTACTAACTGTGCTAACCAGACTGTGCATACCAGACACACAAGTTATCAGAAATTTAAGTGAATAAGCTACAGTGTCCACGGAACTAAACATAATATATTCAATGGGGTGTCATAAGCAAGTCATTAGAATACTTTCCTACTAAATTTATAAGACATAAGCATTCAATATTTCAGTAAACAAAGAGAAAATAAAGCTATCTATTGGGTTTTACTAAAAAGTCCATTGGAAGACTTGACTATTGTTGTTAAAAGACATAGGCATTCATATTTTAGAGCCACAAACCACACTAGTAAAATAGAAACATGATAACATGGGATTCAAACCAACGACAGTCTTAATTTGATAGTGCAAACCCAACACCTTACTAACTGTGCTGACCAGACCGTGCATACCAGACACACAATTTATCAGAGATTTAAGTGAATAAGCTACAGTGTCCACAGAACTAAACATAATATATTCAATGGGGTGTCATAAGCAAGTTATTAGAATACTTTCCTACTAAATTTTCAAGACATAAGCATTCAATATTTGAGTAAACAAAGAGAAAATAAAGCTATCTATTGGGTTTCACTAAAAAGTCCATTGGAAGACTTGACTATTGTTGTTAAAAGACATAGGCATTCATATTATAGAGCCACAAACCACACTAGTAAAATAAAAACATGATAACATGGTATTCGAACCAATGACAGTCTTAATTTAATAGTGCAAACCCAACACCTTACTAACTGTGCTAACCAGACTGTACATACCAGACATGCAATTTATCAGAGATTTAAGTGAATAAGCTACAGTGTCCAAGGTACTAAACATAATATATTCTATGGGGTGTCATAAGCAAGTCATTAGAATACTTTCCTACTAAATTTATAAGACATAAGCATTCAATATTTGAGTAAACAAAGAGAAAATAAAGCTATCTATTGGGTTTCACTAAAAAGTCCATTGGAAGACTTGACTATTGTTGTTAAAAGACATAGGCATTCATATTATAGAGCCACAAACCACACTAGTAAAATAAAAACATGATTACATGGTATTCGAACCAATGACAGTCTTAATTTGATAGTGCAAACCAAACACCTTACTAACTGTGCTAACCAGACTGTGCATACCAGACACACAAGTTATCAGAAATTTAAGTGAATAAGCTACAGTGTCCATGGAACTAAACATAATATATTCAATGGGGTGTCATAAGCAAGTCATTAGAATACTTTCCTACTAAATTTATAAGACATAAGCATTCAATATTTCAGTAAACAAAGAGAAAATAAAGCTATCTATTGGGTTTTACTAAAAAGTCCATTGGAAGACTTGACTATTGTTGTTAAAAGACATAGGCATTCATATTTTAGAGCCACAAACCACACTAGTAAAATAGAAACATGATAACATGGGATTCAAACCAACGACAGTCTTAATTTGATAGTGCAAACCAAACACCTTACTAACTGTGCTGACCAGACCGTGCATACCAGACACACAATTTATCAGAGATTTAAGTGAATAAGCTACAGTGTCCACAGAACTAAACATAATATATTCAATGGGGTGTCATAAGCAAGTCATTAGAATACTTTCCTACTAAATTTATAAGACATAAGCATTCAATATTTGAGTAAACAAAGAGAAAATAAAGCTATCTATTGGGTTTCTCTAAAAAGTCCATTGGAAGACTTGACTATTGTTGTTAAAAGACATAGGCATTCATATTATAGAGCCACAAACCACACTAGTAAAATAAAAACATGATAACATGGTATTCGAACCAATGACAGTCTTAATTTGATAGTGCAAACCCAAAACCTTACTAACTGTGCTAACCAGACTGTGCATACCAGACTTGCAATTTATCAGAGATTTAAGTGAATAAGCTACAGTGTCCACGGAACTAAACATAATATATTCAATGGGGTTTCATAAGCAAGTCATTAGAATACTTTCCTACTAAATTTATAAGACATAAGCATTCAATATTTGAGTAAACAAAGAGAAAATAAAGCTATCTATTGGGTTTCTCTAAAAAGTCCATTGGAAGACTTGACTATTGTTGTTAAAAGACATAGGCATTCATATTATAGAGCCACAAACCACACTAGTAAAATAAAAACATGATTACATGGTATTCGAACCAATGACAGTCTTAATTTGATAGTGCAAACCCAACACCTAACTAACTGTGCTAACCAGACTGTGCATACCAGACACACAAGTTATCAGAAATTCAAGTGAATAAGCTACAGTGTCCACGGAACTAAACATAATATATTCAATGGGGTTTCATAAGCAAGTCATTAGAATACTTTCCTACTAAATTTATAAGACATAAGCATTCAATATTTCAGTAAACAAAGAGAAAATAAAGCTATCTATTGGGTTTTACTAAAAAGTCCATTGGAAGACTTGACTATTGTTGTTAAAAGACATAGGCATTCATATTTTAGAGCCACAAACCACACTAGTAAAATAGAAACATGATAACATGGGATTCAAACCAACGACAGTCTTAATTTGATAGTGCAAACCCAACACCTTACTAACTGTGCTGACCAGACCGTGCATACCAGACACACCATTTATCAGAGATTTAAGTGAATAAGCTACAGTGTCCACAGAACTAAACATAATATATTCAATGGGGTGTCATAAGCAAGTTATTAGAATACTTTCCTACTAAATTTATAAGACATAAGCATTCAATATTTGAGTAAACAAAGAGAAAATAAAGCTATCTATTGGGTTTCACTAAAAAGTCCATTGGAAGACTTGACTATTGTTGTTAAAAGACATAGGCATTCATATTATAGAGCCACAAACCACACTAGTAAAATAAAAACATGATTACATGGTATTCGAACCAATGACAGTCTTAATTTGATAGTGCAAACCCAACACCTAACTAACTGTGCGAACCAGACTGTGCATACCAGACACACAAGTTATCAGAAATTCAAGTGAATAAGCTACAGTGTCCACGGAACTAAACATAATATATTCAATGGGGTTTCATAAGCAAGTCATTAGAATACTTTCCTACTAAATTTATAAGACATAAGCATTCAATATTTCAGTAAACAAAGAGAAAATAAAGCTATCTATTGGGTTTTACTAAAAAGTCCATTGGAAGACTTGACTATTGTTGTTAAAAGACATAGGCATTCATATTTTAGAGCCACAAACCACACTAGTAAAATAGAAACATGATAACATGGGATTCAAAGCAACGACAGTCTTAATTTGATAGTGCAAACCCAACACCTTACTAACTGTGCTGACCAGACCGTGCATACCAGACACACAATTTATCAGAGATTTAAGTGAATAAGCTACAGTGTCCACAGAACTAAACATAATATATTCAATGGGGTGTCATAAGCAAGTCATTAGAATACTTTCCTACTAAATTTATAAGACATAAGCATTCAATATTTGAGTAAACAAAGAGAAAATAAAGCTATCTATTGGGTTTCTCTAAAAAGTCCATTGGAAGACTTGACTATTGTTGTTAAAAGACATAGGCATTCATATTATAGAGCCACAAACCACACTAGTAAAATAAAAACATGATATTCGAACCAATGACAGTCTTAATTTGATAGTGCAAACCCAACACCTTACTAACTGTGCTAACCAGACTGTGCATACCAGACACACAAGTTATCAGAAATTTAAGTGAATAAGCTACAGTGTCCACGGAACTAAACATAATATATTCAATGGGGTGTCATAAGCAAGTCATTAGAATACTTTCCTACTAAATTTATAAGACATAAGCATTCAATATTTCAGTAAACAAAGAGAAAATAAAGCTATCTATTGGGTTTTACTAAAAAGTCCATTGGAAGACTTGACTATTGTTGTTAAAAGACATAGGCATTCATATTTTAGAGCCACAAACCACACTAGTAAAATAGAAACATGATAACATGGGATTCAAACCAACGACAGTCTTAATTTGATAGTGCAAACCCAACACCTTACTAACTGTGCTGACCAGACCGTGCATACCAGACACACAATTTATCAGAGATTTAAGTGAATAAGCTACAGTGTCCACAGAACTAAACATAATATATTCAATGGGGTGTCATAAGCAAGTTATTAGAATACTTTCCTACTAAATTTACAAGACATAAGCATTCAATATTTGAGTAAACAAAGAGAAAATAAAGCTATCTATTGGGTTTCACTAAAAAGTCCATTGGAAGACTTGACTATTGTTGTTAAAAGACATAGGCATTCATATTATAGAGCCACAAACCACACTAGTAAAATAAAAACA